>NC_046376.1:27415739-27483380 GCF_011125445.2 Fundulus heteroclitus | reverse complement strand
ACACACACACACACAAACGGCAACTGGCTCTCAGTTCAAACGGCAGCTAGTTTAGCACGCTGGGATAAGCGAGTTGCCAAGAGAGATGCGCTCTCAGACTCCCAACGCGCTCCAAGAGTCCATTTTCAGATCCTCGTCAAAAGGAGAAAATGTCAGCGCGAGGGAGGCGGTTTCTGATTGAGACGCAGCCACGTATCTGCCTCGCTAGCAACGCCCACATGGAGGACGACCCAGACAGATCCTCCATTGCAAATCAATATGAGATGCACTGAAAACGCAATCAAAAAAATATATACAAATATATATATAAAAAAAAAGAACGACGACAACGCTGGGAAACGTCCAAAAGCAAACAAAGTGTGAGAGAAAAATCTCTGGGATAAAAGTCTACCACACACACACCTACACACACTCTGTGAACCCATCTGTTATTCATCAGTGCTGCTCGGCGCAGGGTTAGCTGAGGGGGAATCTCTATTGATCTCTGGGTTTTATTCCCGGCAAACAAACGTAAAAGTCTGCAGCTCTATCCATCTCTGGTGCAACGAACCAGGACTCTAAAAACTGATAACTATCAATCCTGACGGTAGAGGCGGAGAAGAGGCCCTGAAACCCACAGACAGGACTACGATCAGGGCTTAGAGACATGAGCATGTCTGCGTTCACTCAGACTGGGAACATGCGGCTGGAAACTGGTCAGACTTTGACGTGCGTCCAAAAATCTGTTTTGCTTTCTGTGGTTAGAAGATCGGGATAAATACTAATTATTTGGTATACATTACATTGGGCGGGTGGGTCATTTGTTAACCATCACATACGGTTTATTAGGAAGGTATTCATACCCACTGAGCTTTCCGTCATGCTACAACTACAGGCTTCAAATCTTTCTGCTGCCATCTTATATCATGCACCTATAAATAACGCACATGTTCAACGTATTTACACTTCCTGTGCCTGCTGAAGTAGCTCCCCACCATGATGCCGCCTCCACCGTGTTTCACTGGGGACTGTTGTGCAGCGTTGCTTTTCTTTGTCATGTCTCCACCTTGGGAGTAAAATGGCACACAAACTCCTTGTTTGTGTGCACCAACTTGGCCGATGAAGGCTGGTTCTGAAAAGTGTGTCTGCTAACATTACTCCTAGACCAAGGGTCTGCAACGTTTACAGTCTAAAGAGCCGTTTTGCCTACGGTCCACTTGAATTAAACTCGTTCAGAGCCGCAAATGTTGCGTGGGTTTTGAAAAAAAAGACAAGTTACAATTTGTGATAAAGATCTACTGTAGGAAATATGTTGTCATTGTTAAAGAAACGCCATTTTATCTCTATTTTGAGGTTTGAAAAAATAGGATGGATGGGATGTTGATATTTGTGGATGATGATGTAAAAAAAAAAAAATCATAGTCTCCAACATAATGAAAAAATATTGATTTAAAATTAAATATTACTGGCACTTTTAGCATTATTCTGTTGTGAAAATTAAACGCGATTAGTCCAAGAAAAAGTTGCTAAAACCTGTATTTATTATCATTATTACATTATTACATTTAAATACCATAATAAAAATATAATAGCTAAAGTTATTAAGAGCCACTTGGGGCTCCAGAGCCACAGGTTGCAGACCCCTGTCCTAGACGGAGAAGGGGGAAATTAGAGCTGCACGATAATTAATTGTCATCAACACTTTGGTTCGTACAATCTTGCAACTGCAAAGGCCTGCTTGGGTGTAAAGTTTGATAGCATGCATTATTCCATGAGTCCCTATATTGACCTTCTCTGCATACAGGAATATGATTGGCCAGTGAGACCGACTCCTCCCTAATCTGAGAACCAAGAGTAAGCAGGCTCTGATCCAGACACTCCTCGTCCGATCGATCCAACAGGCTGGTAACAAGTTAAACGGACGAGCCAAGACAACTCTGAGGAGCGCACACGTTAGCTGCAGGCGGCGTGAGTGAGGGCGGCAGGTGGAGCTGGACGGCTTAACTCACTTAGCGTCCTTCCTCCCTGGGTGTGTCAGTCAGACAAGCGTTCATACATTAGTCCTGGAAAAATGCCCCCCCCCCCCCTCCTTGTTTTTCCCTCATCCTCCCTCCTCAGGACACAGCTGGCAGCGCGCAAATTGTGCCAGGAAGAAACTTTTTTTCGGGCGCATTTAAATGCAGCCAGCACTTTCGCTTCACGCTGCGGTCTAGAAACCGCAACTCTACTGTGTGATAATGAAAATAAATTATACTGTCATCGCAATCGTAAGCACCAGCATCGCAGTTACACATCTTCCTTATATATCGGGCACTCCAAGTGGAAAAGAGACGAAGGGATTGTAAAGGAACTTCCTACTAGGCAGTGATTCAGCAAAAATCTGTAACATAGTGCGTCTGTATGTTTCCGTTATAAAATACAAAAGATATATGGTTACAGGACAACTCACAAAGCCAGAACACAAAGCAGGGGCAGGATCTATCCACAGCCAACGGCCACAAAGCTTGTGAAAACAGAACAAATCCTTTGGGGTGTAGGGGGTGAAAATTAGACCTTTCACGAGACTTGAATGGATGAGATGAAAACAGAGGAAGGGATGCGGGCAGATCGGCTGCTGGAAAAAAATGGACTTTCTGATGCTGCTGCACTTTGGAAAACACATTTTATAACCTCCCCTCCCGCGTGACTCATTTCAGACGTTCATGTTCAAAGCATAAACATTATTGTGCTAACAGACTCGGCATTCATCCGTACTTTCCGAGCGTTGTAATATGTTAAATATAGAATTCCCAGAAATGAAAAGCCATCCTGCCAACCTAATAACAACAATATATGTGTGAATGCATGAATGAGAAGCTAGAAGTGTGCAGCACTATTTGGCCAGAACAAGCTGCTAAAGAACTCTTAATATTTCCTCAAACGTACAGGAGCACGGGTGCAAAGACTCTGCAGCATTTCAAGCCCTCTTCTGAGAATAAATCAATTACAGGAAGGTGTTTTTTTTTCCGCTGCAGAAATCTGGACCTGCTTATGAATTGGATGGGAAATGGGAAAAGCACGAGTGTTACTAATAACATTAGCGCTGGCTCAGTAAGCCACGAGCGTGTGACAGTGATGCAGCACAACCTGTAAATGGGACTGAGCCGCTCAGACAAACGGTCCGACCGGCTCCCGGCTGATGTTCTCACAGAAACTCGGTGGGAAACCTGCGAGGAGAGACGAGCGCACGGATGGGAGCGCACCCGGTGAGCCTGGCTGTGCCGGGCTGACGCTCTCAGAGCTGCTGTGAAGACAGCGGGAGCCATTCTGACGCACTGCACACGCTCGACAGGTGCGCGCTCGCCAGAACGGCGAGGTGTCACAGAAGATGACGAGCACGCCTGGGGGAGGCGATGCAGATAAAACACACACATTTTTGTAAATATAAAGAAAGCGGGGATAACGCTTTCTCCATAGACGGCTCTATCTGCTTGGTGTTTAAACGAAAGAGCTTGTGTGAACTAAGCACAGGTGCCAAGTAGAAAGTACCACCTTGTCACTGAACCAGATCTAAACAGAAATATCAAAAAAATGCGTAACGTGGTCCGGTTAATTTCATATTTTAAAAAATGAAGCACTGTTGTCGTCATTATAAAAGTAATAGATTATTAAAATTTTTCCTAGTGCTGGACGATATGGTCAAAACTTATACCATGATATATTTCTTAAGTTCTGTCATAATGATATAATTATGACATTGATATAAACAAAATAAAAGCCTCAGAAAGAGCAAAGAATGCCCACAACAGATGCCTGTACAAACTTTATAAAACTCCTCCAATATAACATTTTAGAAATAAGTGCTTTAAAAAAATAAAACACATTAAACTACATAAAACCAAGAGAGTCAGTCAGTGACAAATGCAGTAATCATAGATTGTAATGTATATTGAAATACTGGAAATGTCAAATCACCTTTATTGAATAAACTTATCGTGATACATATCAATACTGAATTATTGTCCATCCCTAATCATTAAATTCAAAATATCCATGTTAAAAAGCTCTATATTTATCTTTTTCTGATTTGATGCTTACAATTTAGCAAAAATCTAGCGTGTTTCAGGAGCTTATTAGACGAACTATGAACACTTCTGCTGCTTTGCTACAATGGAGTGACTCAAATGAAAGGCGCTGATATTTGATTCAGCTGGACCATCTCATTAGGAAGAGTCGCACTCTTTCAGTTTCCAACTGGAAATATTTTCAAACAGCAAAGTATTTCTTTCTTGTGAGGACAGTCAGCTGTACCCGACATGTCAGCTTTTGACCAATACGACATTCACCTTTATCGGCCCTGAGCTCAAAAACTCCAGCTTTTTTCCCCGTTCAGTGAACGCACCATGCTCATGAGCCACCAGGATGTAATATTTTCTATAACATGTGGGCAGTTCATCGAGGCTGCGAGAGAGTGAGCGAGAGCAAGGCGTGCAGCTGATAAAAAGAATAAAAAGGATGTAGAGCAACGTCTGTTTTTATCTGTTTGAGCTATCAGCCCCAGAGGTCCGCCCGGTCATATTACGTCATTTTGGCTTCCACACACCTCTGCGTATTTGAAGGTTTCCGCTCCGTGCATCTAGGAAAATTGCTACGTTGAAAGTCCCATGCGGAAAAACATGGCGGACGAGCAAGCGCTCCTTCAGGCGGAGATTCGTAAACATAGATATCTTTATGATTCGGCCCACAAACATCACCGTGATCAACAAATTCTTAACAATTCCTGGACAGAAATCACCGTCTCTCTTCGAATAAAGTAAGTAACTGCTGGAAACGACTGTGTTTTCTCCTTCTATGTGTAGTGTGGTGTAGTACGCTTGCCACAGGAGCACAACGCTGCCCTCTAGAGTCCAGGACAATAGTGCTATTTCGGAGAAAAAGTCGCATGGAGCATAAGTGCTGCAGACGCTGCGACCGCACGTTTCATTTCCGTAAGGAACGTAGTACGTGCGTCAAGCATAAACCAGTCTTCACAGTAATGCACACGGAGATGGCTGCTTATTTTAATGCTA
This sequence comes from Fundulus heteroclitus, assembly GCF_011125445.2. Classification (NCBI taxonomy): domain Eukaryota; kingdom Metazoa; phylum Chordata; class Actinopteri; order Cyprinodontiformes; family Fundulidae; genus Fundulus; species Fundulus heteroclitus. The sequence continues at coordinate 27,478,353 of NC_046376.1, read as the reverse complement.
CCCAGACAAACTCCTGACAACAGATGCTAAAGGCAGCCTAAAATGTCAACCGTTTTAAAGCAGCTGCTGCAGCGCCATTTTTTCTCCCAGTATAAATAATGATTTCTATCCACAGGAGGGTCAGAAGATGCCCAAAACCGTGATTTATTGTGATAGCATTAAAAACTAACTGATGATGTTTGCAAACCCTAAAAACTGACAGTATGGCCGGGAATGTTACGTTTGCTGTCTAAACTACAATAAACAAAACATTATCAAACGCAATTATTGTCAGCTTAGATGTACAATATCAACACTTAACCTAACTGGTGCATGGAAGAAACTTAATCTTTAGACCAGCATTTAACTGTGTCTGAGGGACTCAGATACTAATAGGATAGGATTCCCAGAAATACTTTTTATCTTCTCTTATCATCCCAATAATTATCCATAAATACCGCGCTAAACGTTGTAGGTCACTATTGCCCATCCTGCGCAGTGCAGTTGCTAATGAGAGATTGGAATGATCCACAAATCAGTAAAAGGTGGATTTGCGAAAAACGGAGATCGCAATCCTGATCTAATCGCAGGCAAGCGAGGAAGAATTCCTTCACCTTCTTTCAGCCAGCTGATCAGCAGCATGCAGGAACACAGAGTAGAGGAAGGGTGCTCAGAAACTTGCTCTGACCTCCTATTAACAGTGATTTAAGCTCCACACATTTTCCTTCAAAGAACCTGGTTATGCCTTAATGTCGGTAACGGGCCGGCGCCGGGTGTCAACACAAAACAAGCGGCGAGTGGAACGACAGTTAAAATGTAAACAGTCAGACGCACAGTAGCGGGAGGAATTGTGTCAAAACATGCTGGTGCTGAAACGTGGCCAACACTTCCTCCTTTTATCGATCCTGATGAGTCCTGAGCTCAGGTGGTCCCGATCCAGTCGACCGGCTCAGCAGCAAACATCTATCCGGCGGCGCTGTACCGGGCGTCTCTTTCAAGTCACGTTCACCTGAGCTTTATTTGGCTTCTGGAATGGAGTCATGTAGCCAAACAGACACACAGCGCAGAGTGTGACCTTTGTGTGTTTGAGGCTGTTGTTTGCCTTAAAGGGAGGGGTCTGGCCCAGTCGACGCTTAGCTAATGCTTCGGGTATTTCAACATGCCACGGCTCGCTTGTTCTCTCTCTCTCTCACACACACGCACTATCCAATCATTCATGTTTGACAGGTGTGCGTTTGACTGTAGGATAAAGTGCATGTGTGCGCGTGAAAGAGAGAGAGAGAGAGAGAGTAGTTTGTCTGTGTGACAGGTTTATTGTAGCAGGGCAGCACTGCCTTGTGCATTCTCTTAAGGAGGCTGTTTTTCTCCTGAAGGATTCAATTAATCTGAGCGAGAACGTGTCCGAGCAACACACACACACACACACACACACACACACACACACAGGTCTGTGCTTTGAATACATATAAGCCCATGTTGTCACATTAATTGAAACAGAAACACTAAGCGAGCGGACTGGTACAGATCTATCTGGCCTGCCCTGTGCACTCCATGAATTACAGCGTGTGTGTGTGTGTGTGTGTGTGTGTGTGTGTGTGTTGGTGTGTGTGTGTGTGTGTGTGTAACAGATTGAGAGACCGGCAGAAGGGTTACCACATTTATCTAACTATATGAATACTTTGTGGCCAAGATAAATCTCCTCCTTTCTTTCTGGAGTCCCGGGGGAAAACCCTGGCCATAACCGCGCTAAGCAGAATCACATGCCCCTACATACACCCAGCGCTTTCATCTGCACACACACACACACACACACACACACTCTTGCAAACAGCAAGCTCAGCTCGTACCCTTCGAAGAGACAAAAAAAGAAAACGCTGGCAATGACATCACAACTATGTGCATCTTGTTCCCAATCTTTAAACACAGATTTGGACCAAACTGAGTGCCGCTACATCTACGCTTTACGATTACCTAAAAACACTCGCTCTGTCTTATAGCTACGTCCGACGTATGCGACATAGTGATAATAAGGAGTCACAATAGGAAAGTAGCACAGCTTCAGACTGTGAAATGATCTGAGGAAGATGCAATGAAAAGAGCATTTCTTACACTCGCTATAAATGAGGGGGAAAGTTTCAATATTTCATCTGAACACTCAGTGGACTTCCTTTTTGATTCCTGACACATGGCGTCCGCCGCGATACGTCCCGCTGACGCCGCGACGCTTCACTGGTCGGGGGGGAAATAAGACCGTCCTTGGTCTGGTCTCTGCATTTACATTTCAGCCCATCTTACCGCGGCCGCTTTGGGCCTCTACGGGGATGGGAACCGGAGGACGGGGACAGATGGCCTCAATCTGGTGACGGATACTCCGGCAGAGCTCCAGTAGAAGGAGGAGCGTTTAAAGTCGCGTTAGAGCCATAAACACAGACCACTGCTGATCATCTTTCTAACACAGAACCAGCAGCCATGTGCAGACAGGAATTTGTTGAATGAATTTGTAGATGGCCCCTCTTTGACCGCACAGCCAGCAGTGGTTTTAGCGCAAGCACGGCTTTGCCTGCTTTACGGTTTCAACGAACGTGTGGAGAAAAAAAAAAAATGTCTGCAGCTCATTCAGACTGAAAGAGACCAAGAGAGAGCAAGACTTCCAGCAGATACCGGGAAGGCTGAATCTAATTCACGCTCTTCGGAGCTGGATTTAGAAATGTTACTCATTACAGAAGCCCAGAGTTGAGGTGCGGGGCCACATTCTCTGAGGCTATATGCAAATTCTGCTGCTTTAGTAAAGATAGCAGTGCTGATCGCTAATATAAGCCACGAAAGGCAGTTTGAACTGCTTATTAAATCACTTTCTCTGATCTATTTTATAAAGCTCTCTCACATGTGATGTTATGTCGCCTCTGCTCCACGTACGAATAACTACAGACTTTTTTTCCGGCCGTGTGGTTGCTGTCATTACTTTATTGGGACCGCCATGAGCTCCAAACTGGACAGTCTGGGGTCCTAAATGACCCACCAGCTACGTTAGCAGAAGCAGACATGGATGCTGCACGTGTCGGCACATATGGACCAGTTCAGAAGTTGGTGGCCACTCCATCAGAGGAGGGCTGCCCTGCTTGTTTCAGACACTTTTACTGCTGATCTTGATGCTTTCTGCCCCCCCTGTTTGCCCCAGACACAGGATCTAAGAGCTTGATGAAGAAAAGGTGATTAAAAAAAAAAAAAGAAATATCTGATTTGGGCCCCAAATGCACGCAAGAATAACATTTCACAAATACTCAAGATCAGACACCCACAGATGTCCAATCAGTGCACATCTCCTAGATCATGGCTTTTTTTTTTTTTATTACTCGTATTATGCCACCTCTGGGTGCGGTAACATCAAAACATATTGTTTATTATTGATGCCAAGGGAAGCCCGGTCTGTGCTTCCCTTGGCTGGCATTTAGAACGGTTCATTTCAATCAACTTCTGCTTTTATATAGAGGTAAACCAGTCAGGACCAAAAAACAAAACAAAAAAAACAAAAAAACAAGAGAAAACACTGAGAATGAGATAATTTGCACCATCAGAATATTTCCTAATCCAGATAAATTTCTGTTCATAATAAAAGGTCAGATTTCTGAAACGCTCGTCTGAATGGTATATTTCTGGAGTAATGGAGAAAAATGGGAAACTCGCACCCTGCCTGGAGCAAAAGCGTTAAGCAAGCATTTACTGGTGGACCACGCATTCACACGTCATGTTGGGATAAATGAAACACCTCGCTTTTTCTGACCCGGGGACTTTTTGAAGGGGGGGAGGTTGGACTGGAAGATGTAAACAGTCAACTCTCTTACCGAGAGCTCTGCTCTAAAAAGGGAAAATTATCTCGACTTCCATGAAGCCCCGTGTAAACAAAACCAGCGAGAGAAATGCCCGGGCTCCTCTGATTGCGCGGTGAGCTCAGTGAGAGCAGCTCGGCTGGCACGTTGCGCACATTTGCCTTTACCGAGGTAATTATTATGTAATAAGCTTGCATAGTTTTATTGCAAACGGGGGACGGCGATTCCAACCTTTTGGGGGGTTGGGATGTAATGTGTGGGGCTTTGACAGGGAGCAGCACCATAAAGCTAAATGACCCGTGCTGTACAGTGACTGCTTCAGTGTAGGTGGGGGGGAGAGAGAGAAAGAGAGAGAGAGAGAGAGAGAGAGAGAGAGAGAAGGTCACCGTGTGGGCAGCATAAAAAATATCCCAGTTAAAAGGAGTGCTTAAACTATCAATCTGGGTCGAAGCGGTGGTTGGGTCAGATCCATCCGACGCGCCCCCCCCCCCCCCCCTGGCTGTGCTTCAAGCTTGTTCTGCAAAAGCTCGTCAGCACACACACACACACACACCACAAGCAGTTTTCAGCTCGTTCCGGAGCCACAGGAGAGGAAAAAGGAGAAGATCGCGTCATCCGAACTGAAACAAGCTTCAGCAGCACGCAGTTTTTAAATAGACATGGCATTTGTGTTGTTCAGACAAAGTCTACACACACACACGCCGAATATTAAATTTTCTTCAAGAGCTGCAAAAATCCATTCATCTAAGCTGCGAGCAACCCCGCTCTGGTACTTCTCTTTGCAACAATACATCCATCAATCATCGTAACACCCCTCGCTGTGAGCTGATTTCATCTCTGACACCTTTTCTTGTTTGTGTGTGAGTGGAGTGTGTGGGCTTTGTCAGAGTGTCAAATTAATGCTTCACCGGAGCCGTGCCCTTCGAGCTCTGCGCCACTTCCCCGGAGCCCCTGACTCGCGCTCCAAAGTCATCCAATTCTGGAAGATTGCGTCTGGGGCAGGGGTGCAGCGGTACGGGGAAAACATCACTGGTGAACATCACAATGCCGACACTGGTGAACATTAATCCACATTTTCCACATACACACACACTACAGTCTTTTCTGCCAGATCTCCAACACTCTGCCAGAGCTGTAAGATCTTCATCCCTGGTCTTCAGTGTTTTTGCACGTGCTGATTTCACCGCGACTGGACACATGTCGCGGTCCTGGATTGGCTTAATTAATCAGAAACCAGAAAGTAAAATGCTCTCGGTCTGCAGAAACTACATGACCAGACATGTAGGTCGGCATGGGCTGGTGCTAGATTCTCACGGCGAGTAAAAATATTACAGTTTGATGGTCCAACTTTAGACCAGGAAGTAATTATTTTTAACTAGAAACATAAAAAGCAACAATTAATGCTGTTAAAATAATTTTACCCCATGGACTGTCACAGTTGTGAAGCTTCATCTTGATATTCCTACATCTCCTTGAGCAGAGAGTCAGAGTTTTAACGTAAATCTGTTTAATGTAAAACTTAAACAGATTTATTACCACTTGAAAACACTTCCAAACTGAGGATAGGTGGTAGACGCCGTTCAGCCAGCTGGCCAGCAGTGCAAAGCGAGAGGGGAAAAGTGAAGAAGTAAAAATGATGATGTTGGTTGATGAACGAAGCAGAAAATGGAGGACGGTGTTTATGCATCCTAGCAACTGATCGAACTCAAAAAGTTCAAAGCTCATGTTGATGGCTGATGCGTTCACAGACCGAGAATAGTTTGAATTCTTAGTTTTGATGCATTCAATGACTTTGTTTTTTCTTTCAGTAGTTGACAAAAACAGCCATTACCCCATCTCTGCTCAACTGATCCGTGTGTTATGAATTAAAATCTTCGCAGTTTCAAAACGGTGAACATGTTAAAACCTAAACACGCTTTATAGAGACAGCCGACTGGTGCCTAATATATGCTGGCAGCTTTATGACTCGGGATTTTTCATTTTCTAAAAGCCGTCCTTTCAATTTGCCCCACACAGCTACGCTTACAGGACAGCAAGCATGCAGCGCCCTCATGCTCTCTGCTATCAAACGTGTCCCCACACCAATAAGAGCAGGAATGAGAAACAACGCCAGCTCTCCAGGGAGCGACGCAAACTGCATCCCATGTAGGGAAGGCATCCACCTACATGGTGGCAGCCAACGCCACAGCATCCCTGCTCCTCTCCTCTCTCTCCAAAGACTCATCTGGCTGTTCAAAGCAGCAGAGAGGTGTGTCCAACAGGGGAGGGGGGGAGAAACCAGATGCATCAAAACAAGAAAACAGCAGCCATGTGACAAATGGAGAGGCTTTTTATTCCAACCCCCCCCCCAACACAAACACTCAAGCCATTTCAGCCGGCAGGATAAACAGTGCTCCGTCATCCCTCTATAAGGTCACAACTTCGCCATCCCCGCGCTCTGCGCACGCTGCGTAAGGACGACGCCGCAACCCCCCAAAACACGCCGATTTGCGCCTGACAGCAGCGCGGCTTGCTTGGAAAGTGCCAAGTAATTTTCCGCTGCGTGGGGCTGACAATCCTCCACACGGTGTGTGTGTGTGTGTGTGTGTGTGTGTGTGTGTTTTGCGTGGAAAACTTGCCACAGTTGCACGAAGCGCACATTTTATGAAGCCTGCCTCTCCGCATAGGAAGCCACAGAACTGCAGATTTTTCTGCGCAGTCACTATCTTTGCGTCTACGGAGGTCTCAAAGTCAGCCTCCCCGGCAGGGAGAGAGAGAGTGAGCGAGAAATCGAGCACTTACTGTGGTGTGGATGTAGGTTAATGGCCGATGGCAGAAATTTCCCGGAGTGGAGAGGCGGCGGATGGTTCGCGCCCAAGTGGCCGGGCGAGGGAGCGATCCTGCCGGCCGCCGCCGCCGCTCCGAGTCGGTGAGACTCCATGCCGAGCCCCGCCAGCAGCGGCGGGGGGACGTGGACGGATCGAGGAGGACCGAAATCTCTGCCATCCATTATCCACGGGTGGGGAAAGTTGTTGCAGGAAAACGCGTCCGTTCGGAAAAGGTCCCGGGAGGTGGGAGGGTAAAAAATAAAAACACAAAAAAAAACACACAAAACAAAGCCAGCGCTGGGCTATAATAGTGTCTTTAGTTTCCCAGGCGATTCGGACTCCTTCTCAGCCATCCTGCTGACCTACAACACACAACAAGATACACATCAGTCGACGCGGAACCGCCGAGCGGACCGAGCTGTGGCTCCGGTTCGGGATTTCTCCCCCTTTTTTTTTTTCCTCTCCCTAAGCGAAAAGGCGGCCCATACCAGCAGTGACGCAGTTCAGAAAAAACATTTCAAAAACTACGTTCGCCATAAAAGCAGGACCCGAGCGTGGCCGGGCGAGCTGCCCTCGGCCGCGTTTTAAATCGCAGATGATAACAGGAGATAAAGTTAGAAGCGTAATTTCATGTCCCGATGCCCTGAGCGGTCCTCCATCCCCCACCCCGCCGCACAGCGAGCCGCGCATGCCGCCCCGGAGCTCTGCAGGAGCGGCCAGCTGCTCGCCGCTCGCCGCGGCAACACCACCGGACCGACAAAACCTTTTTTTTTTTTTTTTTGTAATAAAATGAAATAAAAAATAAATAACCTATTTATCGTTTATCCTGCCTGTCCAGCTGCTTTTACGGCTATCTCAGCGAAGGAGGAGGAGGGGGGGCGTAAACAGATAGCCTGTCCATAAATACTAAAGGGCGCATCAAATATAAATTTCAAACGGTTTAAAAATAAATAAGCTTGAAAAAAAGAAGAAGAAGAAGAAGAAGCATGCATCATTAATCAGCCATGGGTTAGCGGTGTTTTGTTGCCCGCGGATGTAAATTTAGTACGCGTTGCTTGACCCACTGGACATGGGAGCTGGCCAGAAGCAAAGCAGACAAGGTTTACCAGCTGAAATCTGACTAAAAAAGCCCACAACCATAAACACTCGCTTCTCTTATTTACGCTCTGAAGCGTCGCAAGGACGCCGATTATGCCGTTTAATGACGCAAAGCAATATTTACAACCACATACAGATCGGATCTGAATGGCTTAACGTTATTTCCCTACATTACGGGATTCTGCCTGAGCCTAGAATAATAATAATAATAATAATAATAATAATAATAATAATAAAAAGCTGCCTGGGATATAAAAGTTAGAAGGAAGCGGCGATGTTGGTCCAAACAATGTGCCAGAACGGTCTCGCCACATCAAAACATTAATGAAAGTATTAAATAAAATTACATGTTTGGTGGGTCTTAAATAAGTTATAATCTAAATCTATTTTAAAAGCCACCTTCAAAAGGCTGCAGGAACGCATATTAGACCCGCGACTCGTGAGCTCCAGGCGGGCGCGATCAAAAGAGGAAAAAAAACAAAAAAACTATAACCCTTATTTTCCTTTTTAAAAATAAAAAGTAAAAGCGTGCCAGAAAGGCCGCTTCCAGTGGCTCTGAAGGTGGGCTACATTGTATCCAACTCGGGTTTGATCCCCTGCGGCACGGCGGAGGAGGCGGCGGCAGGCGGCGGGCGGCCGAGGCAGCGGCCGAGGCAGCGGCGGGCGGATGAGCTCGGCGCTTCAGCCACGTTTCAAACTTTTCACGCTTCCATTAGAGACGCAGAGAAACTTTCTCGGAGGACACGTCTCGAAAGCGACGGCGGCGGCGGCGGAGGAGGAAAACACTCCGAACATTATGACAACATTACCTCCGCGCCCTTTTGCTCGCCTTTTTTTTTTTTAAATCGTTTTTAAATAAAACACCGACAGCAGTTTTTTGGCTGAAACATGAAAAGCAGCAAAAGAAGAAAAGGAACACAAAAAAAAAACCGCTCGAGCGCTTACTTCTTCGGCGGAGAGAAATGTCGGGGAAGTGAGCTTAATTAATGCAAACCTTTCTCAAAATTCGCCCAGGCTGCTGGAAAAGCTGGAGTAGTCCATTACAGGCTGGTCCGAAGGTAAACTGGGGGGATAGCTCGAAGGGGGGGAGAAACCCCTGACGCGTCCTCCACGGCAATGAAACACAGCATTGTTTTACAAGCCCCGCCCATCTCCTTCACCGACACACCAGCCGTGTGCGTTTCAAACAGACCCTCCCTGATTGGCTGAGCCGGGTGTCAATCAATGTCCCTGGTGCATTGAGGAAGAAAAAAAAGAAAAAGGAGAAAAAAAAAACGCACCCTGGCCGTCCGCCAGCACTATAAAACCAATTATGGAGCAAGGAGGCAGAGCAGTTTCAAGGTCCCCTCTCCCTTCAAGACTGAGCGATCAAAACAAGGAGAGGGGCTGGCTTCCAGAGGGGAGGGTGTGTGTTTAGGTATGAGAGGCGGTGGAGGAGGGAGGGAGAGAGGGGGGGCTTTACAGTGGACCTCAGTTCTCATCAGAAGAGAGGGGGTAATGATTAACCTGAGCAATGAATGTTGTTGTTTTTTTTTTTCTTTTCATTCCTTCTAGAAAAAAATAAATGCATCAACATGAAGGCTGTCTTTAGTTTTTCAAGCTTATTCTATAGATCTCGCTTCCTGGGCAACTTTTAAACAGTTTTGTCCACACCTATACAGTGGTTTATGATATGGCTCTTCACCCTGGGCGTGCATCCCTCATTGGAGTGGCACCAATGCTTTCAAAGCAAAATGATTCTTGTCTACTGTAAGATAATATAAGAGCGTAAGCAGTGAGACTTGTCTTACTGTATCTAACCTGCTGCTATAGAGCATACTTGCCTCTGTAATGTTTTCCCCCTCTCTCTCTTTTTTTATGTATAGCACTTTGAATTGTCTTGTTACTGAAACGAGCTTCATAAATAAACTTGCCTTGCCTTGAGAGGGTCATGGAGTTGATGATGCTAAAGTTCGGTGCTAATCTAAACAGCTGAGGGAAATTGTTGATTACCTGTAGGCTATTTCACAATCCATCTAGATTGGAGCAGTTTACATTAAAACAGATTATTCTAAATCAGCTGGAGAACCGAGAAAACTTTGACCTAATTGTAAAAATACAAAACAAGCATTTTTTTATGCTTTTTTGACAGTTAGATTTAGACTTAGACTGGCACAAATCTGAAATGGTTCAAACTAGGAGTAAGCATTCCAATTCAAGTTACCCAAGTTTATATATATATATATATATATATATATATATATATATATATATATACAAATGATGGGATAGTAATTTATAGAGTGCTTCCCTTTCCACAGCTTTAGCCATTTTTATACCTTTACAGTCTTGGCTGCTTCGTGGTATGGATTTTTAGTTACAAATTAGAGCTATCTGCCGTGGGACATTTTCACTTTGCGCCCAGTGTTGTGTTGTTTCTGCCATGTTATACAAGAGGCAGCAGGTCCACAGGGAGATTGCAGCCAAACTAAACTGAAAGAGGGTATAAATCAAGGTTCACAGGAAATAACAATCCATCTATCGTCTACCTGCCTGTCCTTGCGTGGGTCACAGGGGGAGCTGGTGCCTATCTGAAGCGGTCATTAGGCCAAAGGCACGGTACACCGGTACATCACAGGGCAACAGAGAAAGACACAAGACAAGCAGCCGTGCATGCACACATTCATACCTGAAGGCACAGGCACATTAACCTGACATGCTTGTTTTTGGACAGTGTTGGGAGAACCTGGAGCAGGAACATGCAAACTCCATGCAGAAAGAACTCCAGTAGGGATCCAAACCCAGGACCTTCTGGATGCAAGGCAGCAGTGCGACCTACTGCCCCACCGTGCATCCCAGCCCAGGAAATAACAAATCATTAAAATTAATTATAAATTAGAGTTGAGGAAGTTATGAATATTTATGTCAATTGAGTTTTCTGTACCTGGTTTGTTTACAGATGTAAAACGGAAGTAGGAAGCGGTGTCATTTTCCATCACCTCCTCGGAAACTTTATGGGGATTAACATTTTATTTTTTACCTTTTCTATCTACACTTTTGATTGTTTATTCAGTGTGGTGGTCGGTCTTTCTCCGGGGGGGCAAGACTGAGACGAGACTTGTAACTGTGGCGGTCTTAACGATGGTGGCATCTCTGATTCTTTCGTCTGTCAGCGTGGAATAAAGCCTGGCTTTGGGTATGCAAATGTATGTGTGTGTGTGTGTGTGTGTGGGGGTGGGGGGGGGGGATGAGGGGACCCCCGCAGGCTGTAGGTGACACAAGGCTGGGCGCCTCCAGCCCCGAGTCCAAGTCCTGAGCGGGAACAAACACACCGACATTTGCATGAGAAGCGGAGTAAAAGTGCTGTAGTCACTTGGTGGCATTATGTTAAAATTCACGGTGGGAGAGAAAATCCCCCTGCGTGACGTCACTGTTGACAACACAGTCACACACACACACACACACACACACATATATATATATATATATATATATATATATATATATATATATATATATATATATATATATATATATATATATATACAAGTTTTCTCTGAACTTCTGCGTTTCATTCTCACAACGTTGATTAAAAAGGAGCCTGTTTCAAGCCGCCCCCTCTCCCCTGCCCGGCCCTCCTCCTGCAGACGGACGGTTTCAAGGCGACCCGGCGATAGAGGACGGGAGGCGCTCCGGAGCGCCGCTGCAGAGCGGAGCGGCGGAGGAGCTGCTGCGGAGGACGCTGCGGCCGCTTCCTCCCGGAGAAAAAGCTCGGCGATACGAGCTCCGGTGCTCAGCCCGGTGACCTGTCTGCTCGCCGCCCCCGACGGGACCCGAGGAGGGAATTATCATGCGGAGATCAGAGTGATGTCCCGGGCCGGTGCCGAAGGGAGGGGCGGGGGGGACCAAGCCGGCCTTTGTTCTCCAAATCGCTCCGACTGGGAATTCAAACAATGCCTTAAAATTAGTACTCCATTGTTGCTCTCTTTTTACCCCCTGCGACAGAGGAGGCAGGTTCATCCCTCTTTGCTTTGTTTTGTTTTTCTGTGTGTTTTATTATCATTTTATTTATTTATTTTTTTTTTTTTTTGTGAAATTATTCGCGGCGTCCACGGGGCTGCTTTCAGGTGGGTAGATTGTAGATTTAAAGGGAAAATCATCTAAAAGTTAATTTATATAATTCAGTCATAAAAGTGAAGCTTCTATCACAACGCAGATTAATATACTGTAGTTTTCCAGCAAAATGACAATTCCTAATTCACTTTCCTCCCCAGAAATTTAGATTACATAAGGGTAAAGAAAAGGAGTTTCAATACGGTGATGTTACATCAGCAGAGACTACTGACTTGGCTTTTCAAGCAAACAGTCGATCTGCAAGACGTGTAAAACACAAAAGGTCATTGCTTAAGAAGCTGAAGTAAGTAGAAGGGTGTATTAATGATATATTAATGTAAAATGAAGAAATGGAAAAACTGTGGTGGACAAGGTGGACAAACCTGAGAGCACTGTAAAACAAAACCGTTCAGCAGGCCAATATTCTTCTATTTAAAATATATTTTTCAAATTACCGGTGTATACAGAGTTTTAGATTTTTTTTATTAGTCTGCAGCCAGATAAATAAATGTCAGAAAGGAATGTGAAAGGAATGTGAAATATGTCATTCTGTGTCATTGACTTTCACTTTATAAATTAGATTCCATTGTGTTGACTGATTTATTAATATACCCCATATATATATATATATATATATATATATATATATATATATATATATATATATATATAGTGTGTGTGTGTGGTAATTATCTAATGGATTGCATCTTTGTGTTGGTTTTTCAACAAAGGCATCCAGATAATTTCATGCTTACGGTTTAGTTGACTTGAACCGTATAGAAAGATGGAGCTCAAAAACCAACAGGGCTGAATCATAAATCCACAACAACAAAATATTTCACTCAGAAATAAATCTGATCAGGGATCAAAAAAGTTGTTCTGCATGATTACTACTGTTGTATAGCTGTGACCAAAAATATATATTTTTTAAATTGTAAATCTGACTTGTGTGACACTTATAATCCTTTTAGGGGCCCCTAAACAGCTGCTAGGTTCACTTATGCTTTGGGCCGGCCCTGTTAACTGAATTATTCAGTCGACTGGGACATAATTTTCTCTCGCATCTATAATGCAGTGTTTGCATTCACATTCTCCTAGAGCCGATCATCTGACTTGAAATAAATGAATGCTGTGAAATGTATGAGCAGATCTGAGCTTTCTATCCCTGTGTTCTGCTTGAAGCTTTAAACCCTGGATTGCCTGTTAACATTTTGTACCCTTATATCCTGTATTGTGTTTTTTATCAGTTGTCATTTTCTATTATCTTTTTAATCAGTTTCAGCACTAATCAAACATTCCCGAGCAGTGCTTCCTCGTTTTTTTTTTTTTTTTTTTTTTTTTGGTTATGCCACTTAGTTTACAATGAAAGGATGATAAACTGAATCTATGACTAAGATAATCTCATAAAAAAAAACAAGCTTATCGGTCCATGGGAATACACATGTCTGCAGAAATCATTGGCTGTAAAGTCATTTCATTTAAGCTCGTGAAGTGTGCTCTCCTCATGTTGGATCGCTCAGGATTAGGGCGTAAAGTACAGAGCGAGGGTTTATCTCTCAACTTGCATACAATAAAAAAAGTGCTGGATAAACTCACCGACAAATCTGCTCATGATTTACAACCAATCAGATGACGTCGGGGGGGGGGGGGGGGGGTTAGAGTAGGCCACGCTTTCTTTCATTTACATACAAAGTTGCTCACAGGTTTAACTACATGACCTGGTGGTCCTAAAACAAAGCAACAGTAATGGTCTAAAGCGCTGCAGAGTCACAGATCCTTTTAGCAGGATTCCATCAGAACCGGTTTTACTGTGCCGGCCGGGGCCAGCTGTCACGTCTGGCTGCTCTCTTCTGTTCGTATCTTCGACTGAACGCCGTATCTCGCATCAACCTTCGGCTGCCTGGCTTGCCGAATAGCAGGGCAGGCCGTTGTTTGGGTTAATTGTGTCCTATCAGCCCAAGGTTCAGGGGAATGATTTAATTTGGCCCACAGACTATTGGATTTTCCCCAGTCGTGTGGATGCATGAACCCACCAGGGACAAAGTGTGTGTGTGTTTGGGGGGGGGGGGGGTGTCATTCAGCCAAATGGGGCCTCACTTTTTCCCTGGGGATGGAAAATGTTTCATATTATACATGCATGTCTTCTTACAGAGGCACAACCCGTCATACTGTCTACAGTGCATACTACATGTTACCATTTCACAATACGGCGGCTTCAACAAGTCTGCACACCCTGATAAAAATAAAACCAGACCACCACAAAGCATTTCTAACCATCTTCCCCCTTTAATGTAATATTAATCTTGTCCATCTCAGTGGAAAGACACACAAATTGATGCGAAGGAAATGTTATTCGGTTGCATAAGCGCGGACACCATTAAACTAATGCTTTGCTGATGCGCCTCTTGATCCAATTTCAACGTTCAGTCTTCTTGGGTAGGAGTCTATCAGCATCTCTCATTTTGACTTGGCAGTTTTTGTCCAACTCTACGTTTCAAACGTTCTCAGACTCTATCAGGTTGTGACAAAACATCTCGTCCACAGCCCTCGTCAGCTTACTCCAAAGATTTTCTGAAAGATTTACTCCGGGACACTGGCCAAGCCAGTCCAAAAGGTTGATTATCTTCACGCGAAGCAGATCTAATGTGGACTTGGACGTACGCTCGGACTCATTGTGGTGCTAAAAAGGGAAATCGATCTTTGTCTTCGGCGTGCTATTAGACACCTCGGGAGTTCGGGTCAGAACTTGCTGGTATTTGGAGCCGTTTGTAGTTTTGTCGGCTTTGGTGAAAACTCCAGTTCCGGTCTAAAGAAACGTGACCCCCCACAGCATGATGCAGCCCCTCCTTTGTTTCACAGTGATTGTGATGCTCTATAGATTTGGAACGATTTTATTCAAAGACAAATGCTTCTGTCTAGAAACCGTACTGCTTAGTTCAGCCTTTTAGAGAATGCAGCAGGTTGTTGTCAGTGGTAGAACACAACGGCTCCTTCAGGATACACAACATCTCAGAAAAGTGAGTGCGCCCCTCACATTTCTGTGAATACGGTGTCATGGGGCAACAATGGAGACATGACCCTTTGATGCAAGTAGCCATTAACAATTAAACTGCTTGCAAGAGTCTAGTACACACACGCTGTAATATATATATATATATATATATATATATATATATATATATATATATATATATAGATAGATAGATAGATAGATAGATAGATAGATATATATAGATATATATAGATAGATATATCTATATATATCTATATACCAAAGACTAAGCATTCTAACAGGGGTGTGTACTATTTTGAGATCCGATGTTTAGTGACCCCTCCCATGTACTCATGTGCTTTCTAGCATGCACATGCACCAGAGAGTGCCTCCCTGCCCTCAGGGCTGAATTATTCACCGCGCCAGATCTAATGTGTTCTGTGCAAGCAACGCGCCGTCACTGCAACAACATCTCCACCGTCACTATATGTTTGTCACAAAAAACAAAAAAACTCCACTGTCACGTTTTCAGATGCACGTGTACAGTCATCCGACCGTCCCTTGTTGGGTTTTGATGATAGACCGCTAGTGTGGAGAAGCCTCGGAGCTTTTTCTTAGACGATTGAGCGGCTGGTTTCAAAGAGGCCTGCGACTGCATGGGAAGCATTTGGATGATGCAAGTGACCAGAAAAATGTAGTTTCATAAAAGTGTTGCTCTTCCATTTCCGACCACAGTATGTTTTAAAATGAGATCCCTTGTAGTTTCAGCCCTATATATTTCTCCAAAAACGTGACTGTTAGGTTAGTTGGCCTCTCTAAATTTTCCATAGGTGTGAATGTGTGCATGAATGGTTGTTTGTCCTGTTTGTCTCTGTGTTGCCCTGTGATAGACTGGTGACCTGTCCAGGGTGTACCCCACCTCTCGCCCAGTGAATGCTGGAGATAGGCACCAGCACCCTCATGACCGCATGAGGGACAAGTGTGACGGAAAATGAATGGATGTATATATATATATATATATATATATATATATATATATATATATATATATATATATATATAAATAAATGAAAATGAAATAGTGAAAACACAGTGGGAGGCTTCATGCATACAGCTCTGTTAAACATGGGCAAAAGTCCTTTAAATACATTCTTCACTACTGCAGCAGCACCGTAACCTCAAACTGAATTTTTTTTTTCTATTAATCCAACTATTAATCTGACAACATTTATTCTGCACAATCCCTTTAAAATAAATATAACAGAATCATTTATACTTGACTTATTAAAAGTTCGTTGAAACGTTAAACAAGCAATGCATGGGGTATGAATGCAACCTGAGAAAGACCCCCATTTCTCTTATCCATGCTTCAAAATGGGAAAGACATGAGAACTTGTCCTACCAGTAAGTTAGACGTGTGGTGATCTCCATAAGTAACAAAATGCCTAAAAAAAAACAAATCACCTAAACCTGTGACACTACTGTTAGAGCAATAACTAAAAACATCTGGAACTGTCTTGAACCAGCTTGAACGAGAATATATTTATTGTACCACCACAGTTAGAAGGAGGGTGCTGAAAATCTACGAAAGTTACATGCCATTCACAGACCAGCTGGTTGTTTAGGCAGGGAATAAAAAAAAATACGTAATTTATGTCCTGCCATCACAAACGTAAACATGCAGGTTTGTCTGAAACGACGAGACTGAGGAATAAACACTCCAGGTCACTTTGGCATTAAACAGAATATGAAAAAAATATTTAGTCATAATATTTTACTGCAGTAAAACATGAATTTATTTTAACCTTCATCGGTAAGGCCGATAAATTTGTCGGTGTGCGTATGCCTCCAGCGTGACCATATATGCTGTCATGTAAGCATCAATCCCGCAGTGGTTGCTCTTAGCTCGAAATTACATCTCTAAAAGCTGCCACAAATTTTGCTACGCAGCTTTCTCCATCATGAAAACACATTCTTGGTGGTTATGCGTGGGTGGGTGGAGGGTGGGGGGGGTGAGAGAGCAGGAGGGGAGGTGTTGTTGATTGCAGCGTGTTCGAGCAAGCTTGCAGCGCACAGGATGTGCTCTTTTTGGTGCTTTGCTCCTGGCTCAGGCAGTCAGAGCTCTAAGGAACCCGTGGCCCTTCATTTTTTTTTTCATGAAAAAACACATCAAGGCTCAAACACACGAATAAAGGAGCAATGATGCAACAGACCCATCCTGCTGGGTAACAGTTCAGCTGGGATGTGTCAGAGCCATAAAACCCTCCAAAGAGGATGCTTTTTAATGGATGCGCTGCAGCCAATGCGTCACTCACTCCAGAGGCCGTAGGAGACTGAAAACACATCCTCAGACTTCATTAAACCAGGGAATGTAGGGGAAACACAGACCTGTGGTCAGTCTTGTATGGCTTCACTGCAAACATCTGCTGTGACGGGCAGCAAAAACAATACAGTGACTTGCAAAGGTATTCACGGGGCATTAACCTTTACCACATGTTGGTACAGCCAGGAAATTCAAAGCACTCTATTGTTGGGACTTTTGCTGTGTCGCCTACATGGCTGCCATTCAAGAGCATCGTTCTTCACAAAGATGTGCTCAGTTAATATCCATCGTCTTGACAGATTCTCCCACCTGAGCAGTGGATCACTACAGCTTAACCAAAGTCTCCATGGGCCTCTTTCCCTGCTGCTCTGATTAATATTATCATCTCTCCTTTTGCAGCCGATCAGTTTAGGACAGGCAGAATTTGATGGGTTTACAGTAGTGCCAACCCCTTTGCATTTCAGGTGTAGATCGAACACTTGTGAGATTTTAAAAATATATAAATACTGCTTTATAATGTAACTCTGCTTTAAACTTCTCCACAGGTTTATTGCTCACCTGTACGCATTGGTTTTCATGATTAATGTTCCCGGTCACATAAATGTCCCAAGAAAACACGTTGTTTGTGGTTGTAATGTGAACCTTTGCAATACATTGTAATCAGCGGGGTAAACAAGCGGTTCAAATACTCCACTCTGGGTGAGATTGTCGTCCTCTGCTGGACGGGGCTTAGAAAACAAGATCTGCGGCATTATGATCTATTATGCTTCTCTTTGGCCTCCTTTTATCAGCGCCGTGTTTGCCTTTCACCCATTTTTCCTGCAGGGAAAAGTGATGAAACAGCCCCGCCTGCTGGAGAAATGACAGAACTGCAGTCAGTCCGTCGGGAAAACGCAGGAGCTCGTTGATTATTTTTGCAGCTTTTTTTTATTCTACAGTTTAGAGATGCTTTACGAGAGACGCGCAGTGAGCCTCTTTGGTTTCATTTCTTAAAGTGGGGGAGAAGAGATTACAGCGTGAGACGTTTTCTAAAGCGGGCGGCGGTAGTGCGTCACTGACGTCCACCTGCACCTGAAAAATGGAGCATAGCTGGGCTGATTTGCATTGAAGCCCCCCCCCCCCCCACCACACACACACACACACACCGTTCCCAGGCGCTGTATGCGGGGAAGCAGCCGGTGTTTTGCTGGCGCGGCAGTAACAGGATATCAGAGGGAAGCAGCCTCAGCAGAAACAGCGGGGCTGCGGTGGGATGGAGGAGGGGGGGAATAAATCTCAAGACAGACAGCCACGCTTCGCACCAACCCTGTGTGGGTCGGTGCGTGTGTTTGTGAATTATGAGCGGCTTCAGTGACCCCCATGCAGCCCAGAACACTGCATCCAGCTGGGAGAGGCTGATTAATAGAAGCTGAAGGCAACAGTGGATGTTTGGGCTCGGAAATGGGATTTGATGTGCAGAGACGGAGAATAAGCAGACAGCATCTCATGGATCAGTTTTTAGACGCGTCTTTCAGGGTAGGCTTTCTGAAACAATGACTGATCTAATGAAACTGGCTCAAGGTTTTAAATCCTTGGTGTGTGGGGGCATCGTGCCTTTGCTGCGTAAACCAGCCACTTATGAAGCTTTGCTGCCATCTAGTGTTCAAACGAGGCTATGAACAGGTACGAGTACAAGCTGATGAAACCAGGAACCTGTTGCTGAGGCCCGGTTCAGCTTTTAGTCTTTCCTGGACTACAGACATTTCTAAACCCTCAAGTAGAAAGCAAAGTTTCAGCCATTTGTTTTAAACTATAAAATGTATTTAAGTGTACAGATGTACACCCTTAAGTTTTAGATTAGATTCAATTTTGTCATTACACAGATACAAGGCAACAAAATGCAGTTTAGGTCTAACCAGAAGTCCAAGATAAACAATGGTTCCATAAATACAGGACATGGGTTTTTACTGAATATAGAGATGGATATTGTAAACAGAATTTTACTGATAGATATGTCCTATGAATATAGACTAGTATGGTGAACTAAATTTACAGCTGGTTTTGTACCAAATATACAGGTGAATACTATAAATTGTTTTACAGATATATAGACAAGTATTGTTAACTAAATTTCAGCTGCTCAACTATTTTTTTTGGCCTCCCAGCACACATTTATCTTTAATGATGAAACTGCTCAATAGCTGAAAACCCAAGAAGTTTCTTTTAAAGTCAGTGTAGGAAAGACTCTGGCAGCTAATTTCTTACACTGCCAAGTGAATTAAATGTATAAGGTGAATTGAGAGCTGTAACAGACCCATAGAAGACTGAGACATCATATTGGAACACATGTGCACTTTATTGGGATTGTTTAGTCAGTGTACAGGTTGGCCCCACCGGTCTGGCACCCCATGTCACTTTGAGACCCCTTACCCCACCACCCCAGGGATGAAACCTCCAATGGGGAAGAAGGTCACAATTGGGTTTTGCATAACAAAAAAAATTAAACAGGACCAAGATCATTTTAAGGCTGAAAAGTACAAAAACCCAGACATAAATTTACATACAAGCGATACTACAACCATGTTTAAGTATGCGCCAACCACTGGGCAGCCTTCACAGAGGCAAATACGTGTCTGAACAATGCAGTTAACATTTGGAATCATGTGTCTGAACAATGCATTTAACATTTGGAATGACAATGTACATTTTTTTTAAGCCCCCCAGATACAACTGCAGAACCTTAGGGGTTTCCTTCAAACCTAGCCAAAAAACTAAACATTAACGCCTCCTTCATCGTTCCAGTTTTTTTTAAATCCTGAGTCAAGCGCCAAAAATAACTGAAGCCATGCCAATGAGTTGTCATCTAGGCTCTGCGCCCGAGTGTATGAGAAATGTGTGGTTGTTCTGCACAGAGCTGAAGTTGTTGGGTGTCTTGGAGGGGAAGGGGAGGAGGAACAGTCTGTTTAGAAGCATTTGCGGTGGACGATGGAGGGGCCAGACTCATCGTACTCCTGCTTGCTGATCCACATCTGCTGGAAGGTGGACAGGGAGGCCAGGATGGAGCCTCCAATCCAGACAGAGTATTTACGCTCTGGTGGGGCAATGATCTGCAAGAACATAAAGGTTTACACATTAAGACTCCATATTCCTGCTGCAGTGTGGTGCTTCAACTCAGAGCATCCTGAGGCTAACTCACCTTGATCTTCATGGTGGAGGGGGCCAGGGCTGTGATCTCCTTCTGCATCCTGTCGGCGATGCCGGGGTACATGGTGGTACCTCCAGACAGCACGGTGTTGGCGTACAGGTCCTTACGGATGTCGACGTCGCACTTCATGATGCTGTTGTAGGTGGTCTCGTGGATTCCGCAGGACTCCATTCCTGTGAGCAGATGTACACATTAGAAACCTTCTCCACAGGCGTTTTTACTCAGCCGCCACAGTTCAGATTTAAGGGATGAACTTACCGAGGAAGGAAGGCTGGAAGAGGGCCTCTGGGCAACGGAACCTCTCGTTGCCAATGGTGATGACCTGTCCGTCAGGGAGCTCGTAGCTCTTCTCCAGGGATGAAGAGGAGGCGGCGGTACCCATCTCCTGCTCGAAGTCCAGGGCGACGTAGCACAGCTTCTCCTTGATGTCACGCACGATTTCCCTCTCGGCTGTGGTGGTGAAGGAGTAGCCGCGCTCTGTCAGGATCTTCATGAGGTAGTCTGTGAGGTCGCGGCCGGCCAAGTCCAGACGCAGGATGGCGTGGGGCAGGGCGTAGCCCTCGTAGATGGGCACTGTGTGGGTCACACCATCACCGGAGTCCATGACGATACCGGTGGTACGACCGGAGGCGTACAGGGACAGCACGGCCTGGATGGCAACGTACATGGCGGGGGTGTTGAAGGTCTCAAACATGATCTGCAAGGAAGAGAGGAACATGTTAACGTTTATACATCACCCCATCAGGACTCTGGTCACGGCACTCCCTACATGCATTAGAGTGAGGTTCAGTCAGTTAGTAGGATAGGTGCAGAAACTACATTCCTTCACACTTGTGCATGTCAGACTTAAATACTGAGCCACCAGAAATACTAAATCTCAGTCACAAGTGCAAATAAAAGCACACAGGAGACCTGCTGATGAAAGACCATCTTATAGGAGAGAGGTCCTAGAGAAGGAGGAAGGTAGAATATTGAAGGGACCTTAAGGGGGCTTTAGGAAACTTTTTTAAGTTCAACTGAGTTAAGCATGAGGTGTACCTGGGTCATCTTCTCCCTGTTGGCCTTGGGGTTCAGAGGGGCCTCTGTGAGCAGGACAGGGTGCTCCTCAGGGGCAACTCTCAGCTCGTTGTAGAAGGTGTGATGCCAGATCTTCTCCATGTCATCCCAGTTGGTCACAATACCGTGCTCGATGGGGTACTTCAGGGTCAAGATACCTCTCTTGCTCTGGGCTTCATCACCTACATAGCTGTCCTTCTGGCCCATACCAACCATCACGCCCTGAAGGAGAAAGCAACAACTTTTAGAATCCTAAATTCAGATTTGAGGCTTCACGCCAACCACTTATGCAACTGAAATCTTAAGTTATTCACTCCTGTTTTCTAATGTGGCTCTCAGCACCAACCTGATGCCTTGGGCGACCGACGATGGATGGGAAGACAGCACGAGGGGCGTCGTCTCCGGCGAATCCGGCTTTGCACATACCGGATCCGTTGTCAACAACCAGTGCGGCGATTTCATCTTCCATGGCTGAACTGTAAAAGAAAGCGAGAGACTCCGTCAATCCAGTCAGTGGAAAAAAAAAAAAGAAAAAAAAAAAAAAAACCTGTTGGTCTGCAGTCACAAGTCTCACTTCCGGTTATTGACGGCAGTGCGCAAAGGCGACCGCTAGGCGGAGCTCCCAGCCCACATTCCGACCAGTCAGACAAAAGGAAGTGCTGCTGCATTCTGTTGTTACCATATAAGGACATGGTTCGGTTTTGAGCAGCTTTGCGGCTACCGGCGGTGTGGCACGCGGCCAGAATACGGCAAGAAAAACGGAACAGTCGACATTGCTGGACCCGGCTGAGTGAGACCACTCCCTCCGGGTCACTAAAGTTACACTTCTTTACCCAGACCCCCCCCCCCACCCCACGCACACACCCTTCCCCCATTGTAGCTCGGTAACCCCCACCCGTCAGAAATACTTTAATATCACTGCGTCATAGCGCCGGCCGACTCTAACCAGGCAGGGCCGTCTGGCTCCATCATGTGCGCATTTAAATATATAATTGCATCGAAGGACGTTTTTTTTAAGAGGACACGGAGCAATTAAAAAAACGGTTGCACAATAAAAGTCTGGCTTAGAAATCGTCAGAAGGGCTCGGCTAACTCGCCATTTCCTGAAAGCCACACCTTTACTAGCTCAGAGTGATCAGTCATTCGCCATTTCCTCCCCTTCATCCTAAACTGTCAAAGCAGCGATTTAAACGGTTTAGTCTGCGTCTAACCGACGTTTTAAGTTTAGTCCAGAAGTCTTCGCTGCCACTTCACTACAATCATTTATCGAAAGTTATAAAAGACAATTAAAAAAAAAAAAATTCTATGAATTTAAAAATAAAATAAAGCTAGATTTAACGGCATCCGCGCGAGGCGGCCGTTAATGATTGAACTCTGAAGGGCGTGTTAGCATGATGTGGCTAAGCTCTTATGCTAAAGTAGGTCACACCCCGCTAGATCAGGCGCACAAAGGGAGCAGCCCTGATCCAGACAAGTCCGAATCACAAGGACTCGGCCTCAGAAACACCTTTCAAGCTACCATTAAGCACAGCACAAGTTCATCACTTGCAGAAAGCAAAACCACACGCGGTGAAATTAAGACAGTGAAGTCATTAGATGCCGGTTGCAATTAAAAAAAAAGAAGAAAAAAAAGCAGTCACTAATTTCCAGGCGACATTAGCTTTGGTATATATCGTGTAGCGACAGATTTAACTCAAAGTCATTCATAATTGATGATTTTATTAACTTAAAAACAGTTTTGCATGACGAAACAAAGAACCTCGTGGCCCTTCCCATTTTAAGCCGGAAAAAAATTTAAATATCACCAAATTGTACAAAAAAAGTCCGCAATGTTTACATTTTAAACCATTCTAACATAATAATCAAGCGAGATACACTTTTTCTTCGCTTACCTTTGGGTGTGGGGGGGCTTTTCGCTTTAAGGGAACCGGTTTCAGGCAAATGATATCCCGCACAAGCTGTGTGTGTGACGGCGCTGAGAGTGAGTCCGTTAGCTGTGGGCGCTCTGCTTTTAAACCACACCAGCTGTCCGGCTCTAGCCATAAAAGGTAATCTTTCGGAATGGCGCATCTGATTGGCCGAGCGTCATGTACCGAGGCACGTCGCGTGCGCGTTTTTGCCTGTGCGCGGAGGGGAGCGCTCGCGATCCGAGAGCGAGGGGAGAGGAGAGGGAGGCGATAGTAGCAAAGGATTGGAGAAAATAAAAGGGAAGGGATTGATGTGGTGAGGCCTACAAGGTCTAATCCCGTGATATAATGTTTTATACACGGATATATGCGCGTGTAGCGTTAAATAGCTGTCAAATAAAGAGTAAAATGCACTTGCTTTAAGCAGTCAGGCAAGTATTTCAGTGACAATTATTAGAGATTAGCATCAAAGGGCTCCTCCCCGTAAAGGCAGCAAAGACCTAACACTTGCATCTAAAACAATGTCTCAGTCCCATTTCTCTTCTGTGAAATACATTCACATTATTAAAGTAGTAAAAACTTTAAGTGGATGTGTAGCCGATGTAGCTATTCATACATTACTAGGCCAAACACGTGAGACAGACAGCAGACACAGGCGTGAGATGCAGTGAATGGGGGTAATGACCACTCTTGTCTTTGGAAACGCATTTGTAGGGTTGATTATTAGTTCATCTTAAGGATCCTTTTGCAAACGCTATTGCCATGTCAGTGTCTGGAATGCCCTAAAAGGAAAATGTTAAAGGCGTGCCTTCAAAGAGCAAAAAACGTTGATGCGCTTGCAATGATGTTGGTTTAGTTCAATTGTTTTAAACCTTCATATTATTTTACCTGTAAAAGGTTAAATCATGTATTAGGGGAAGAATTTCAAATCTTTAAACATAAGTGTGTCAAATGACTGGGAGGCCATTTAAAGTGTCTACACTGAAGACATGTAGCAACTCCTCTTCCTCCTGCACCACTTCCCCTTCCTCATTTAGCTGTAATCACTTTAGCTTTTTTGGTTCTCGGCTTCTCTTCCTGGATTTCATTCATGCAGTTCAGTTGACTTTAAATGGACATCATCGTTCATCCCCACATTTCTACAGACTTTCAATTCTTTGTGACACGAAAACGGCTAACTTCCCTCTGAAACGGCATGCTGGACCGCTGTTATTCAGCACTTTTACAGTTTTAAAAGGCGTTTTAAGTTTACTGCAGCATGCTGAAAATGCCCATTAAACAGAACTAAAAGCATTTCTAGAGTAAGGTCAATCAAAGATGGACTGTCATGTTCAGTTAGAGTTTGGACTCAGGAGATTTTATAAATGGAAAGGATGGGTGTTTTGGCGATCAAAGGTCTGCAGGTCCCACTTACTGATTTACAGGGCTGTGGTAATGCTGTGTTTCTGTGATGAGGGGGGGAAATAGGTGGGTCCCAATTGCAAGGTGAACAGATTGGAGAATAAAGCTGAGAGAACTGCTTCTCCTGGCTGATGCTATAATGACATGCACACGGATTGGCTGGGAAATATTTAATCCTGCCTCCAGGGCATGCCCCTGGATTTTCACATGCATACTGTGTGTATGGGTCTACATGTTTCAACATACATGGATGTTATAGGTGATCATTTCATAACATGTCACACTCCATTCACGCCTGCATAAAGTAATGTTGGATTTCTTGTTTCTTTCTGTGATCAGAAGGCTTAGGTAAGCGGGGCTTCAGATGTGTTTATGTGTGATCTGATTTAAAGTTGTAAGTGTGAGGTCTCTGGTTAAGTACTCTGTTGTCAACACTCTTCACTGGGAATCTGCGCTTGCCAAGTGCTTGGAATACTGTCCTGGAAAGCCTCCCTCTCATGTATCACAACAGTGTGTGTTTGTGCTTACGCCCTGACTGCCAGCTGAATGCAGGCTCTCTGAACTTGGACCTTCCTGGTTTAACATAAGCTTTTTTTTTTTTTTATCGTGACAGGATCTCATAAACAGTCAATTGAGGTGCTGTGTATAATCACCATTACTGCATTGTAGGTTGTCCAAATACACAATTTTTCATACCGTGTGATTCCTTAATGAGGCTAAGTCTAAAGTGAGTGTTAGGGATTGAAGGAAACTTGGCCAACAATTAATGTAAATAATAAACCAAACACAAACAAGTCAGTTTATTGATACAAAATACATTTGATGAAGAACCTCGCATATGACCTGTTGGCTTATTTTATTTTATTTCTGTGTTTAACACTTTGTTTTTGCCCTATTTGTTGGTAAAAACAAAAAAACACTTTTGTGTATATTTACCCCAACAAGACCACGTGACCGAATGCACAATATTCCGTATGAAAATAGGTAAACAAGGAGAAGCAGTGGGGCAGAGCAAGTTTTCAACATCCACCTGAGGTTCTAAAAGAAAGTAACCCTGACCCTGTAGATCATGTTGGTCTTCCACCACGCTGAGGTGTCACTTCACTGCGAGGAATTGCAGGACGGTCCACTGGCTCTTACGGCAGCTGGAGAAACTGTCGGCCATCTTGTTTTCTGATAGTTATGTGGTACTGCTGGCAGGTGGCAGAACGATGTATATGTCTGCTTCTTTTTTACGCCCACTGCAAAGTTCTTTTCAGGCTCAAAAAGGACTAAGTAAACACTATCAGGATGAACGCTTGGGGTATATTGTTTTATTTGAAGTGAAGTTGGCCATAGAAGGTGACTAGGCTCCTTTAAGAAAATCATCCCCACAGCATGTTGCTGCCACTTCCATGTTTAACCAGGAGAATGTTGTGTTCTCAGTTGAAAATATTTGAAATAAATGAATCTTTAACCTGCGTAGCATAATCTCACATAAAGTGTTTATTTGTTGTGTTTTAATAAATATTTTTCTCAAACTAAAGCATTTTTGATATAAACTTGTTTTATATAAAGATGATCAGTAACGTACTACTTCCCGTAGATATGAGTCGTAAAATGTGACTTTTTTCCCTCCCTTTTCCAGACTGGGAAAGACAAGAAAATGTGCCATTCCAACACTGCTGATATGTTTGATCTTCAAGAGATAAAAACAAGAAAAACTCCCTTAAACTTGCCATAGGAATAAGTCAGATGCTTAAAACAATAAGGGAAACAAGGCTGAATATAGTATATGGACAAGAGGAATCTCTTTTTAAGGTTTTTAAAATGTTTAACAGGGGTTACCTGTAAATAGGTACACTGTAGTTCCAATTGATGTTTCCACTGCAGGGTAAATCCCATGATAAGACCTTAAAGCATCATATCCTTACTTGTAGGGTCTTCATGTGTCAAGGCAAAGGTTTACAACCATCAATGTTAGTAAAACATCCTTTGCAGTTCACATTCCCCACCAGATGCCAAGTTTTTACTTGATGTAACAGTCTGTTACATATTTCAATAATTTATTGTTGCGTTTATTCATTGACAAATACCACAATCCACATTACCAGTAGTTTTTGTAAAACCTGTTAGCGACTGAATGTTAGCATTGGTTATTCTTGAAATGTACTGTGACAGTCTGCTGTATACATGGAGCTACCAGGAGCTCGGTGGAGACAAACAAATGGCAAAAATATGGTCTTCAGTGAAGTGTCGATGTTCAGGATTTATTCATTTTTCAACTTTTTTTATTCAAAGCTAAATTAAGATAACCATGACGAAAAGCTTACAAGCTAAGTGCTAATTGGTACCTGAATAACTTGTTTTTAGATAGCAAGTTTTTTTTTTAATAATCTTTTCATATCATTCACGGACAAAAATGTTCAAATTAAACCCTACTGGATTCTTAATTAACACTTCGGTTCATACAGTAAAGGTTTATCGAAAAACCTGAAGAAGTTCTTCACTGAGTGGGCTAACTGCTGGGCTAGCTGATGCAGACAGCATCTTTGATTTCCAAGAACTAACAATGCAGATCTTACAAATACAAACTGAGGTTGGCAGAAAATAATGCAGATATTGCATTTTTAATGCAATTTCTGCATTAAAAAAATGAATAAAATAAATTTGCATGTGCATATACATCCAATACCTTTGCTATAAAGCCCCTAAAAGGTTCTGGTGCCATCAGTTACCTTCAAAAGTTAAACAATCAGTGAAATGAAGTCAAATTTAAGTGTCACACGATCTGTCTGTATAAACACAACTTTTCTGAGAAGCCCCAGAGACTACATAACCAAGCAAGAAGCATCACACCATGAAGACCAAGGAGCTCTCCACGCAAGTCAGGGACAAAGAAGTACTTCTTGTTAAGAAGTACAGCTCAGAGTGGGGTTAAAGAAATAAAATTCTTTGATGATCCCCCCGGAGCAGCATCAAATGCATCATCTTCAAATGGAAACCGCACGGTACCAGTACCACAACAAACCTGCCCAGGGAGGGCCGCCCACCAGAACTCACAGACCGGGTCTGCAGGCCACTAATCAGAGAGGCGGCGCAGAGACCAAAGGTAACCCTGAAGGAGCTCCACAGCAGCGACTGGAGGATCTGTCCATAATAAGCCGTACGCCTTTATGGAAGAGTGGCCAGAAAAAAAAATTATCCGGTGTTAAAAATAAGAAGGCACGCTTAAAGTTTGCCAAAAGGCACGTGGGCCACTCTCCAAAGGTATGGAGGAAGGTGCGCTGGTCAGATGAGACTAAAATTAAACTTTTCTGCCCACCAAGGAGAACACTGTCTGCTGCAAACCCAACACATCCCAGAGAGCTCCATCCCCACAGTGAAACATGGTGGTGGCAGCATTATGCTGTGGGGATGTCTTACAGCAGCAGGGACCGGAAAACTGATCCGAGTCAAGGGAAAGATGGACGGTGCTGAACCTGAGTCAGTCTGGCTGTGATCTGAGACTGGGTCGGAGGTTCACCTTCCTGCAGGGCAATGACCTGAAGCATACTGCTAAAGAAACAGTAGAGTGGTTTAAGGGGAAACATTTAAATGTGTTGCAATGGCTTAGTCAAAGTCCAGACCTCAATCCAACTGAGATTCTGTGGTTAGATTTGAAGATTGGTGTTCACCAGTGAAAACCATCCAACGTGACGGAGCTGGAGCAGTTCAGCCAATGGGAGGTATGAACTGGCACAAGGGCAAATTCACCCAGAGCCCTTTTAAAACGCGAGGCATCTATGCTTAATCTTTTGGGCATTGATGTGCGGGAGTTTTCCAGAATATAGAATTGGCCCTCTCCAGGCAGGAAGTTCTCCTCTTGAAAACTTTCAATTTAGAAGCAGCTTATTTTATTATTAATATGTCCATTATTATTATTATTATTATTATTATTATTATTATTATTATTATTATTATTATTATTATTATTATTATTATTGATAAAATAAAAAACATGAGATCAACGTTTTGACTCTGGTTGGCTGAAGTCAGGCATCGCCAAAGCTTCGGTACAAGATGATCTTACGTTTTAAGAGTTGTGGCAAGTAGGTTTTAATGTTTAATGCCAGCAGCAGCCCTGATCAAAGGGCATTTCAGTGGTTTACACACACTCTTACAAAGTAGTCCTCTGCACGTTGGTGTCTTTGAGCGAGCTTATGAGTCGGTGTGGTCCTGATTTTACCAGAGACCGGAAGCTGCTGCGACAGCCCCGTGTGACGTCGACCGCTCAGGTTTTTTTTAATTCTTTCTCTCAATATGATTAAACCAACCAGTCGGCCAGGAGCTCAAAAGAAACTGCCTGTTCTCCTGCTTCACCACTCCCTGTGATTCTAACACCATCCCACCATGGCTTCCTGTTCCTGAAATAAGCTTAGACGCCTCAAACTCCTTCACTCCTCATCTAATGAGGCAATACTTCAACAAACAACCCAAACTAGACTGATTTCAACTGCTTCGTCTCTTCATCCTCTCTGTAAACTGTGCAATGCTTTAAAAAGCATTCATTCTACTCGCACCTTTTCTGTTTTGCCGCATTATATCCCAACCTACGTGACTGACCAATGCAAAGCAGTGTAACTGGGAAACGAAGGAAAATAATGGCTTCATATGGGTTTACAAATAAAGGTAGTTTATTTTGAAAGCTTGGTGTTATGTCCGAAATGGGGTCGGAAGAAGATTTATAAATTTATTAAAGCCTCTTCTTCTTAAAACCACCCCTGTCCCAACATGTTGACGGATTCGTCGGCAGCCACTGAGCATCATACTTACATATTTAGCATTTTCTATGACTTATGACAAAATAGGTTCTTTATGAAGTTACACATGGCCTTATATTATCTCTCATACATACATATACACATACACTTCAATGCACACACAGCAAAACAAAACATTTTACACGCATAGGAGATACAAAAACATGTCCTTTGAATGAGTCAGACGCTCCTCAAGTTGGGAAACATCGTTAAATCTTGTTTTTAACTGAGTGATGTTTGATTTCCTGTATTTCTACACTCCACAGATAGGAACATAAGTTGTTGTTATAACTCTGTGAATCCTAAGATCCAATTTCTTCTGAAATCACAACCTTTCTGAAATCATCTTCCGTACATTTTCCAGGCAGCAGGTTGCGTCTTACCTGCATAAGTTGTGCAGTTTCATATTTGACAATATCAACAAAGTTTAGGGCATTTGAGTTGTGAGATAGTTCATTATTTTCATCACTCTTTTCTGTAGTTTCCATGACTGTTCAATCGCTGTTATATATATATATATATATATATATATATATATATATATATATATATATATATATATATATATATATATATATATATATATATATATATATACCCAAACTTCTACATTTCTCCAGATATAGTGCAATAAGGGAAGAGTAAAGAGCTGCTGTGATTTAAAAGGCGCCTTGCTTTACCTAAAATTTAAATGCTTCTTGAAAACTTTGTATGGGTAGCGCTGTTGCCATGCAGCAGGAAGGTCCTGGGTT
Organism: Fundulus heteroclitus; assembly: GCF_011125445.2. Taxonomy (NCBI): domain Eukaryota; kingdom Metazoa; phylum Chordata; class Actinopteri; order Cyprinodontiformes; family Fundulidae; genus Fundulus; species Fundulus heteroclitus. The sequence continues at coordinate 27,448,154 of NC_046376.1, read as the reverse complement.
TGAGTCCTGCCATTGCCCTTGGTCTTTCTGCATGGAGTTTGCATGTTCTCCCTGTGCATGTGTGGGTTCTCTCCGGGTACTCCAGCTTCCTCCCACAGTCCAAAAACACGACTGTTAGATTAAATGGCCTCTCAAATTGTCCTTAGGTGTGAGTGTGTGTGTAAACGGTTGTTTGTCCTGTTTGTCTCCGTGTTGCCCTGCCACCATGGACTGGCGACCTGTCCAGGGTGAACCCTGCCTCTCACCCACTGACAGCTGGAGATAGGCACCAGCACCCCTCTAAACCCCACAAAGGATACATGTTAGATAATGGATGGATGGATGGATGGATGGATAGAAAGCCATTATCTGCAGTTTTTGCATGAAGGTGTGGAAGAAGGTGTCCAAATCAGAAGAGACCAAGATAGAACAGTTTGGCCTATGCCACATGTGGCATGAGAGTAACCCTGCACATCCCCCTGAAAACACCATCCCCACGCTGCAACATGGGCGTGGCAGAACCATGCTGTGGGGACGCTGTTCTTCAACAGCTGATGAGAGTTGAAGAGAAGATGCACAGAGCATAAAAACAGGAAAATCCTGCAAGGCTGCAAGACTTGAGACTGGGGCTCAAGACTGGGGGTGAGGCTCATTTTCTAAAGAGTACTGAACCAGGATGGGGCAAATGCAGAGGGACGCCACACTTTTTAGAATTTAATTTGTTAAAAAAAAAAAAACTAAAAAGGTGTATATTCTTTTACTTCCATTTTACTGGCGAACATCAATACATATGCAAGGAACAGCGTCATTAGGCTGACCAGGTAACTTGTGGTGTCGAGGGATTTGGCTCATAAGGGGGAGCAGGTTTGTGGGGGATGGTAGGGGGGAAACCACAACAAGGGCCCGTTGCAAACGGGTGAAACTGGTGCGATGGACATGAATAGGCTATTCACGCACTTTAAAACATCTACCACTTCCAGTCTTCCTGGTACTGGAATGCGGCTTAATGCAGAACGCATTAGCTGCAATTAACCCTGAGAGAGGGCGAGGGTTGATGCGGGACGCCAGAGGACGAATGGGAAACGGTGAGACGGAGACGAGAGCAAAAATCCATAAAGAGGCATCTGGATGGTGAATCATGGAAATAAAAGAGAAGGGAGGAAGCAGATAACAAGAAACGTCTAATGCTTCGTCTTCTGTTACCCGCTGGATGGCTGAGCATGGGTGTGTGCTTTGTGTAAAAGGTCTGGACACAGCTGCATTATGACAAATGCAAAGCACTCTATAAGATCAGCTGTTTACAGTTAAATGGGTTTAAGGAACCTTTTTTTGGGGAATAGTTTGATGTCTCCCGTGTAAATGGGAGCTAGTGGGTTGATCCTGGACATTGTGGACGTATGTCAGAGCCTTTTTCTTTTTTTTTTGTCTTTCTTTTGTGGCTTCCAGCCTTTTCCTTCTTTGCCAGCAGCACACCCTTTCTTTCTGCTCCCCTCGCTTCTCCGGATGAAAAGTGACCAGCCGAGTGGTTGTCTGCCATCTGCGCCTGGTCATATTTTCGGAGGGGGAAGCCCTGCTCGGTGTTCACCCCCCCCATCTTCCCTCCTCCCCTGCGACACCGGCGCTAGATTGGCCGTCTGCTGCGTCATTGATCCCCGGGTCACCCTGGTGACGGCCTGACTGCAAGGCACGGGCCAGTCACCAGCTGTGTTTTAGTGTGTGTATGTGCGAGAGGGTGTAGTGTCTGCCAGCTGGCCAGTTTGCTTGCTTGGACTGGATTAGCTTCCCATTTACAGCCCAAATTAATTCCTTACCCCCCCCCCCCCCCCCCCCCCACCCCACCCCCCTACCTCTTGGCAAATCGACACATCCACCCAGAGAAACTGATCTCTGGCCACGCTCTAAAATGATACGTGCAATTTATTACAACTTATAAGCATGGGTTACTGGTATGAGGGTATATGAAGGTTTTAAAAGAGTACAGTTTCAAAACAGCTAAAATACTCCCTCCTCGTTTACGTCAATTTCAGCTTCTTTTTAATGCGATGCCAAAAAAGTGTCAGAATAAGAATAGTTTTACGCTGTACAGAGCATAAGAATTGTTTTTTTTACCATGTTCTGTTAAAGGAAATTTGACTTTTTTATTGCAACATGGAGCAATAGGTTACAACTGAAGGACTATTCACTGCTAATATTTACTAAGGAAGTAACTTTGACTATGGTTGCTTTAAAAAGTTAGAATTTGAAAACAGCAAAAATGCTCTGTCATACCAGTCCAACGATTTAAAGGGATGCAGGGGAAAAAATAGCTGGAGTGACCAAAGGGTTCTTCAGCTTTATGGGGCATTTAGTAACCAGCGCTGCCCCTCCTACACTTGTTGCTGTGCACTGCTGGTCAGCTGGCTGATTGACAGAAAGAAAATAAAAGAGAAGCTTCCTACTCTTTCCCGCGTATGTGATTCTGAAAAATATCGCTGTTTGGAAATATTTGCAAGTGAACGATCATGGTGCGGAAACCATAAAAACAAAATCACACTGGACAAAAAATCTTTCATTGAGAGTGTAAATCAGCGGCCTGCAGCCATTCGGCGTAACAGGCGGACCAATTTCTTATTTCTCTTTCTCCCAGCTAACAAAACGATTCCACAACTATCAGCCACTGTCCGCTCCTTTTTTGGGAAATCTGGGATTTAAAATGTCGATTTTACAGCTCTCACAGTGTTACATGTTCAAGTCCCGAGGGATTTTTGGACTTACACAGTGTCTCCCAGGCTTTGGGTTCTGCTATTTTAAAAGCACAGAAGGTAAGCTGTAAGCAGCACATCCTTAAGGCAGCTGACTGCAGAATAGCTACCTGAGCAGATAGTTGGACTAAACCAGCTAATCATCTTTTATTCCCAGGCTGACTCTTTAGCGGGAATCCCACAAAGCTATAATGTTATGTGCAATAAACATGTTCTAAGGAACACTGCTTTTATATTTGTGTGTATGTATGTATAAGCACCTAATGGACAATAAGATGTGTCGTTAAAACATGCTGAACTTTAATTGATCAGAAATTCCTCATCACTAATTTACAGGGGAGAAAATTCAAGAACTCCCAGGTGGTTCTGAGGGAGAGGGCGGCAAACCAGGAATGAGGGCTGGTGTCTGCGTCTGCTGTGTTTCACCGAGCCCTGGATCTACCCCAAATATGCTAGGCTAACTATTATTTATAAAACAAGCAGACAGCAGTTTCCTCCTGCATTTTTATTACTTCCAAATATGGCGACAACAAGTTCACTAAGACAGGTACTGAGTTTGGGAATGGTAAAGACCATTGTTTGATTTTACTTTGGACAAATGCCATATTTAATGTTCATGACAGCCATATTTGATTTTGACGTCAGGGTTGGTTGCTAACCTCCAACTTGCCTCTGGGTATTCTAGCTTATATGAACCATTGAGTGAATTTTCTCAGCTTCAAACTAGGAAACTTAAACACATCTAAAAATATGTGTTTTTCTGGGTTGTTTTTATGACAAAAAACATAACAAACTGTAAAAATCCAAGTCCTACTTTGATGGTGTTTCAGAAAATCTGTGAAAATTGTGCTACTTGGAAAACTTGGTATGTGTTTAGGTGGAACTTAATGTGTAAAGTTTAAGAACCACTTAGATTTAGATATTAACACAATTACAGTATAGGCTGGTGAGTTTCGGGTCTATACCACAACATTTTAATTTCTCACAAAAAATATTTGAGACCAAACCAGAGTCGATTATTTTCTGTTTCCCTGTGCTTAGTCCACATATAAATTTCATCTTCAGCAGTGCAGCTGATAGTTCAGACCACAAACACAGTTTTATTGTGAGGAACTGAGCCCATTTTAGTCACCTCCCTAGTTTTTTGCTTCCTTTTTTGACATTTTTGTCACTGCTAGGGCTTTTCTTTTTAGCTGGAGAAATGGAAGGGCAAAAAAGAAGTTTTTTTGTTTGTTTTTTTGCATTACATTGCAAGACCCCTGTAGACGCCCTGCCCTTTGAAAAAATCATATGATCATCAGGGCTAAATCTGATTAAGAGCTTGAAGTTTGCAACCCACTTTACAGTCATTCGATAAGCCACATGCAGCAGTGCCTGAGGCTGGAAAGCATGTCGTGCACTGTTGCTTTTTTCTCTGTTGCTCCCAAGCACACAGATACACTAGGCCCGCTGTCTCCTTTGCTACTGCTCTTCCTCTTCCTGTGCACCCACGTCACTTCCTTATGCTTTCCCTAACCTCCTATTGGCCCACAGCGGAGGCTGAGGAGCCTTTTAAGGGTTTGATTCAGGTGTTGTCCAAACCCGAGATCCATGCAAAGTCGGGGATGCACGTGTAATCAGTCAGCTTTGAATATAACGTGAAAGGAACTTCGCTGAAGCGCTTAGAGTCATTTACAAAAGAAAGATGACCCAAACTCATGCATTCACACACACACACAACACCTAAGGGGACTCAGCCATCCTAGGCCATCTGCCTCTGTAGAGTGGGAGGGGTCCACAAGCTTCCTGCCTTCTGATTGGCTCGTTTGGGGATTTGTGGCCTCTGACTGGTTGCGGTCCTTCTCTAGCTTGTTGATCTTTTTTTGTTGTGCTGCTGCCCCTTGGTTAAAGCACACTGCAGGGAGAGAGGTCAGCCACCTACACGGGCTATCTCCGATTAAACATCCCTTACTTAACGTTACAACTCATCGCTTCATTTCTCCTTTTCTTGATTTTCTGCATCGTTTCTTGTCAGCTAGTTCATCTCTTGCTTTTTAGGAGCTTTTACATGCATCGCAACCATGACAACCAATCCCCCACTTGCTTTTTGTATTTATTTTTTTAGAAGGCTGTTATTCTTATTGTGCTGGGATATATTACCATGCTGCAGTGCTTGATTTTTGTTTGCAGTTCCCACCCGTCTCTCTCCGGCTGTTTGAATGAGCTGCCTGCTCCGCTCTGATTGGCTGCCTGCAGCTGCCATATATGGACACAGGCCAGCGGCAGAGGCAGGAAGTGGGGCAAAGGAGGAAGTGGAGAGCCTTCTGTCATAGAGAAACATGTGCAGGCTGTTGGGGATTCTCAAGAACAAGAATGCCACACCTTGCTTTTTCAATCCATCTCCAACTCTCTTTTCAGTTTACAACACATCGCCTCGTTGTTTATGACACGGTTATCTCACCTTCACCTGATTCAGTCTTGATTATTGTCATTATCTCACTACTATCGTCTTCTCCTGACTTAGCATCTTGACACTCTCGTGTCACAAACGCAGTCCCCTTAGGAAGCTTAAAAGCTGTGACTGAAAATCTCTTAATCACCCACGGCAGCGATCTTTCAGCTTAGTTCAGCATGCGAGCTGTGCTTTACACCCAAGGGTTTGACAAAGTCCAAGCTGAAGTTAGACGAAATAGTAAACAGTTCTGCATGGACCACGCGTCAGTTTGTACCTGCAAGAGGAACGTTCTGTTCGACCGATAACCGTCTTCTGTGAGGAAATGGGTTATGGAGCTCCATTAAATCATATCTGTCAACAGGAGGTCGAACAGAGGTGTTGTGGTTCAATCAGGATTCACAATCTGCGACCTCTGTTTCTGAAACAAAGACCTGCCAACTTAGGTTTATGGGCCCCATATGGGCTGCCTTATACCCCTAGGCTCACAGTAGGCTCCTTGTGTGGGATCCATATAGACTAATTATATAAGATACGAAACCTTATTTAGGTTTCAGTTGGGTCTAACATAGATATTCAGAAAAGACGTCCAATTTGTGCAACACTTCTGGGATCCAAATGGGCCCCTTTCTTTACTCCAGATTTGATCTACACAAGACTTATGTTGATAATAAACATGGGGCCATTATGCAATCTCCCAACAATTTCAATTGGCCTATTTTGCACCTACATATGGGTTATGCTCAGGCTGATGGATGCTAAATAGGTGTTAGCCTACAACAGATTTCTTGATTGAGACCCATTTGGGTCAGCTATGTAGACCTGCTGTGGCAAAGACCAGTTAAGTGCTGTATGTCAATTTTTGCAAAACATCTAGGATCCAAGTTTTTATCCAGAGAACCTGCACCTCATCCATACAGTTATACACCCAGATAGCATGGCGACATACAGTATGTGCAAGTATGGAGCCTTTTTTGGGCAATTTCCCACCCAAAGGTGCCTATTGGCTGAGAATAAATGTAGATCTCAGCCTTGTGATGATTATCTGTTTCCATAAAACACTTAACTACCAAGCATGATAACCTGATACTTCATGTTGAAGTTTAAGACAGCTCCCAACTGATGTAGGAATGGGTGAATTTGAACCAAGTGGATACAGTGGGTACTGATGAAGAGACTTCCAAATACCATCGCAAAGACATGCGATGAATCTTGGAGTCTTGCATTTCCCTGGCCATTATCATATCAGCAAACTGATCTCTACATTGGGAGAAACTAATCACTGTTACAGAACTTGGACATGTCCCCTGGTGTTGGCGGATAGCAAAAATGGATCTACTATAATAACTATACTATTGTAGCAGCAAAGCCTCTACACAATCCTCAGTGCTCATGGTTACTGAGGCCTTTTACAAGATTAGAAAAGCTAAGATCTACTCATTGTAATGGTTGTGAAATTCAGGAAAATGGCAGCGACAGTTCTGATTTCACAACACCTTCACCTCTTTTGTCTCTGAATGCTAGTTTCTGCTGGCATGGTGTGTGTGTGTGTGTGTGTGTGTGTGTGTGTGTGTGTGTGTGTGTGTGTAAAGTGTTGCAGTTTTACAGTCAGGTTATGCATTCTTCATTTGTGCTTGTGTGTGTGCGTGTGTGTTTGTTGACCCGGGTGTGTATTGTTGAGGCCACACCTTCTTGTCAACGCTGACGTCCATAAAAGGAGATCTTTAAGTTTGTCACATGACAACAATCTGAGGAATGCAACACTGGTCACATGGGATGCCATCTCCAGAAATCAGTTTCACCCCTGAGGACAGTCAAAATTGTGAGTGTGTCTGTTGGGTGTGCGTGTGTGTGTGTGTGTGTGTGTGTGCATGTGCGTGTTCGCAATTGTGAATTTCTTTGTCTTAGTTGAGTTCATGTTCTTTTTTAAAATATCAAAGCAAATGAAGAAGACTAAATGTCGTTAAGTGGGTGTGTGTGTGTGTGTGTGTGTGTGTGTGTGTGTGTGTGTGTGTTTATTTTATGTGTGTGTGCGGGGGGGGGGGGGGGGTTTCACTTCTCTCTCAGCTATGTTTCAGTAACTGGAAACTGCAAAGGAGGGGTTTCTTCCAATTTCCTTCTCTATTAGAAGAAGAAGAACAAGTTCTCTCTCTCTCTCTCTCTCTCTCTCTCTCTCTCTCTCTCTCTCTCTCTCTCTCTCTCTCTCTCTCTCTCTCTCGCTCTCTCTCTCTCTCTCTCTCTGTTTATCTCAGCAATTCATCACGTTCTTTACCAGTCACTACAATACAAGGATCTCAAACTTGACAGTTTAAAGTTTCTGGAGGCCATCAAAATAAAACCCAATACTTCCCTTTTTTTTCAGCACATCCTGTTCTGTTGAAAAGAAAAGAAAAAAAAAAGACACTTGCAGTCCATGTTTGTGCATAAGTGTATGAATGTAGAATTGAAAATCAGCACTTCCTGAAGCTGCAGCCTCAGCGGTGTGGCCTGCTCTCCACTGCCCCCTACAGTCATAAAGCATCTACTGTAACCACAAAGTTGCCTTATGTTTTGCTGCTCACAGAAAGGGACTTCCTCTTCTTTTTTCCTTTTATCGGGCACCATATAAGGCTAACATTTGACAGGTAGACGTATTCTACAAGAGCTGAGCCAATGGTGCCGTCGAGGCTGGGTGAAGCGTGTCTCCATATATGATTTGCACAGCGAGCGAGCCTGTAAGTCAGCGTGTGGAAAGGGCAACAGGCTGGTGAGGATGTTTTCGCTGTCATCAGCATACAATTTGAGTTTTTCCAACATGGCCCAACCACAGCAATCCTGTTTCAGAATCGTTCCGTTGTTCCCAGGTTAGGAACTGTTACGTCAGGATGTCATTTCACTAGCTTTGTCACTCGTAGGTTTCTGTCACTTGAACTAATGCCTTATTTTGACTCGCACCTTTTGGTTTTTTAGCAAAGCATTGCTGATTCAGCAGAAATCGGATGCACAGCTTTTGGAAAGCAGGAAATGAGTAAACCGAATCCAGTTTTTGACTTCTGTCATGTCCACCTCTCCACTTTCTCTGACCCTCAAGCTTCACCAGCACTGACTCAGCCCTAAATCAGGCCATTGCCATGACCTCACTGAAACCCCCGCTGCTTGGGAGGCTTCATCTAGAGACGCTCGTCTGAATGGTCACCGAGACACCAGCTGACCGAAAAAAAAAAAAATCTTCCGCTGACTTTTTTGTTTTGCAAATGGTTTCTCGTTAAGGCGCATTCCTTTCAGTTCTTTCGTTGACTTTCTCCTTATCTCCAAGGTGTCGGCATGTTTTCCCGTCAGTGATGCACCATCTGTGCATCAACATCACCCTTTACTCTTTGCTTTCCTCTCTTTGCTCCCTGTGCATGCTTTCATATGGCTGTTGCCTGGCTGCCCATGTGACAGATGGGGATTCCTCTCCATATAGACACACACACACGCACACACACACATCTATGGTATCTACTGTAGTCACAGCGTAAACCCAAAGTGTCCCAAAGCTTGAACCTTTTCATACTTTCACTCTTTGGCAGCCTCCAGCAGTTTCCTCCGTGTTTAGCTCCAACAGTCTTCCCATCAACTCTGACCAACGCCTCTGTCGCTGCTATAGAGAAGAGTCCCCCCACTCCCCACAGCATGATGCTGCCACCACCCCGTTTCCCCGTTTGTGGATGGTGGGTCCGCGGTGATGCACAGTGTGAGTTTGTTGTTACGGCGTGACGGAATGTGTAAAAGCTCAAGAAGCATAATCAGGAGATACTCGACGAGCAGCTCTTACAACATTTCTTTCAACCGTTCCAGCTTGCTCTTCACTTTTACCGCAGATATGAAAATGTTTCAGTGCACGCTCAGCGGCGTGTGTCCCGATAAGGGCCTCAGTGGGCAGCAGAACAGGGAGGTCACGTGAAGACGACAGGCTGTGCTGCCATTGGCTGCAGGCTGCAGGTAAATGACATGCTGGTTTTCCTTTTAAGGAAACGACCGTAAATCCTTCACAGCTTGCTGCCTTTCCATCATCTTGTTATTCTGATTTGTTGTATATATTTTTTTCTCTTCAGCCGCTCCCAGTTTCACACGCACTCCTCCTTGTGCAACAAACTCCTTCAGGAGAAAAGGCGAGGGGAGGATAAGCGCAATAAGTGAGAGGAATAAAGGAGATGAGGTGGTGGTGGGGAGGGGGAGGGGGAGGGGGGGTATTTAGGATTTAGTCAGGAGGAGTAACGCCTTCCTTGGCTCATCTGATTGTAAGCTGATAACCTGGAATGCATGAGCTGTTACATAAGAGACAGGCGACACCCTGAGAGAGCGCGCGCGTGTGAACAGACAGTTTGGAAGAAGCCCCCCTTTCCCGCCATGTCGGCCTTGTTCAAGGCACGGATAACTGGGTTAGTCACACTGACATATTTTCAGTCAAAGGGGACCGGCTGCAGCTGGGGTTCGTTTATCCATGTGTGCGCCTGCTTTCCATTGAAAAGACCCCGCTTTGGTTTTGGGGAGGAAATGGAGCCAGGATCCCATCCTGGCTGTAATCCATGCATTCTCCCTCATCATCGTCCATTTTCACAATACATCACCATGTGAAAGTTAAGTTTTCAAATGACTCTATTAAAGGCCGCTCAGTCAGCCTGAGAGATTTCCTGGATCATTTTTAGACTTGTTACAACTTTGGTGCGTCAATAACCCTGTTGTAAAAAAAACGCACAGCACGCTATTATCCCAATGCATGCGTCACTGTGTCCTTAATAATACACTTTGACACGCTTTGCTGTAAATATCTGTTTCTCTACAATCCTGCACACGAGCAAAACAAAAACACACCAGATGTGAAAATGGCCTTAGGTGAGGTTAGATTGTTTATGTAGACTGTTTTTTAGAATCAGAACCAGAATCAGAATGAGCTTTACTGCCAATTAGTGTTTTGCACTTTGCTTTGTTGATAAGGTGTTACACATAGACAAACTTACAATTGACATAAATAAATGTAGAAATATGTAATGTGTAACAAGCCAAACGAACGCACATTGCATAAGAGTAATAAAAGAGTAATAACATGACCATTTAAAGAGAAAGCACAGGGCGGCAGATATTTACATGTAATTTATTCCGGGTTTGTGTTGTGCAGACATATTGCATAAATATGTTTTTGGCAAAATATAAAAGTACAGAATAACAACTAAACTGAGGGCAAAATGTTGGTTTTGTGTATGATATATTTACATATTTATGTTAACCACATGGAAAATCTGGATGTGTCTGCCATAAAGCTTCGAAAGATTATTTTCTATCAACCAATTTAAAGTTAGAACAACTTTGGATGGAAAAAAAACCCCAAGACATTTCTTTGACGTTTCTTAAATTTCAGGTACAGGGCCTCGGAAATGTTCTCAAACCCCATGAAACGTTTCATATTTTGTCACGTTACAGATTTCTCTAAGTTTTGTCTGTATATTAGATTTGATTAATGAAAAGTAGTGCATGACTGTCAAATGAATGGAAAATAATGATTTTTACAGATGAAAATGTAAATGGTTTGACATGCATTTGTAACTGTCCTCATTTACTCTGATACCCATAAACTAGATTCAGTATGATTAAAGGTAGACCATTTCATAAATAGTGTCCACCTATGTGTGATTTAATCTCAGTATAACTGCAGTTCAGAGGTTTTTTAGAGAACGTTAGTGAACAAACAGCACCGTCATAGTAAATATGGGAGCAGCCTATTAGAGACAGCACAAAGCTCCATATGAGGGTTCTGGCAACACAACCTCCCTGAACAGACGGCCAGAGCTACAATGTTTAGACCACGGGTCGGCAACCTTTTTAATCGAAAGAGCTTTTTGTCTCCCCTGCCGTAATAATAAAAATCATCTTTACTGTCATTGCAATGTATATTCCAATGAAATTTCTTCTCTGCATTTAACCCATCCCCTTGGGGAGCAGTGGGCTCCCACCAGTCACTTCAGGACACAAGTGCAGTGCTCTAACCACTAGGCCACCACTCCCCCAAATGTAAGGCAAAACCTGTCTAGAGACACAAAGAAAAGTCGGATTTACACATATGTACCACATGACATTTTTTAGTATGAAAGCTTGTGAAATTTAAATTTCAGCCATCTTACTTATACAAAGAAAAGAAAACTGTTTATTTTGTAGATTGAGACCTTTCCATAAATAAGAGCCTTGCGCCATTGCAGCCCTTCTGTTAGATATAAACAGATGTTGCAGAAACACATGCAAAATAACTGCTAAAACCACCCTCTCTTAATGCCTTTATGATTTCTAAAACTGCTCTGATTTGGTTTTGTAAAAGCTACACTGGACGGCCCCAAAGAGCCCCATGTTGGTCTGGCACTGCAGGCTGCAGACCCCTGGTCTAGACCACATCCATGCGTTAGACTAGCCCAGGTAAAGTCCGCACCTCAAACTAATGGACAATGTGTGGAAAAACTTGAATTTCACAGACACTGTCCATCCAATCTGTTTCAGCTGGTGCTCTGTTGCAAAGAAGACAGTTTAAAACAAGCTGCCAAGATGTGCGAAGCTGAGACGTACGCAAAAGTCTCATGTTTTCGCTATAAACAAAGCAAGGACAATAGCCTCTCTTCCGCTGTGAACTCCATCATAAAGGGAGGAAAACACTTTGTTTGTGAGGAAACCAAAAGTTAATTCGGTCACCAAAGTAACCGAAATAACCACCTACAAAATGTTTTTTCCTAGTCATATTCACAAACACATTGTGATTTTGAAAAAAGTGCTGCACTGATCCGTCCACCAACAGAGTCTGAGAATAACTTAAAATGCTTTAATTGGCAGTCCTGTAAGACAGATTGATTCATAAAATATGAATGTGGAACAAGCAGCTCGTTAGCTGAGAGAGCAAAGGCTGAAACAGCAGGAAGAGCTTGAGACCAAGATCAGGCCTTGACTGGGACTTCTTCGCCTTTATTGCGTTTCGGGTGGAAGAAACAACTCTGTAAAACAGAAAGGTGAGGAAATGTTGAACAGCCGGCTGCTGAACGTGACATACAGTATACATGGAATATCTGTGCAGAGTTATGACAGCTAAGCTATTTTGGATATCCTATTATTAGCCTTATCAGGAACAGAAAGCTGCTGCGCTATTGCCACATTAAAAAAAAACAAATGTTTTTTTTTTTCTTTTCCAGTTAACCGATCAGTGCGTCACATGTTTAGCACTGCGGCCTTTAAACTGAAATGCAGCCATTATTCTCAGTAGATACCACAATAATAATTCTGCTTATCATTAGGGCGCTCATGTTACTTTGGCACGCTTTCCCTTCATTTCTCTCAGCCTGTAGGGGGACGGGACACATGCTGGACGTCCACGAGACACTGGCAGAAACTGGTAGCTGTGAACAAACCACAGAAAAATCAAACGTTTTCTAGCATTTATCACTGCCTCGTCTGCTGGGAGGGAACCAGGGCTCCCAGTGGTCGGGCCGGTAAATCGTGTGTTTAAGGTTTCAAGATGGCCATCTGTGCCAGATGTTAATGACCCTCTGCTAGGTGTGTGTGTGTGTGTGTGTGTGTGTGTGTGTGTGTGTGTGTGTGTGTGTGTGTGAGAGCAGATGGTGTGTGTTCATCCCACACCATTATCAGTTCACCCAGTCATCAATAACACCCCAGGGGATTGATACCCAAGAAATATAAAAATAGTGATTAATTGAAAGAGAAACAAACACAGATGTAGTCAAATAATTTTAAACGTTTAATTAAAACGATGCATTTATGGTAAAAAAAACAAAAAAAAATCAGCTATTTTGTTCTTTAAAATGTATACTTACCCTAACCAGCATGATCAGCTTTAGCTACCATTTTCTTAATAATTTCTAGTAAAACTTGTTTTTAATTGTTAGGATTGTTAAAAAAAAAAAAAAAAACATTTTATTGCATCTTTGTGCAAAAAGGACTTTCTTTTCTTTCTGTGTGATCAGACGCCAGCAGACAACAGCTGCTGTTTGGTGTGTGTGTGTGTGTTTTTTATCCAGAGGAGGGGATCACCGTCCCTTTGTTGTAAGAGGGCATATCATTAGCATCTAAAACTCCTCATTGGCCATCAAGAGAAAGCGATGAAAAGCTGAGGCGAGACGGATGCAGAGAGTCAGAGAGGTGCAGTGATGGAGAGGGGGGATGGGGGGCCCCTGGGATCCAGGAGCAAAGTGGTGGCAGTCACCAGTAAACGCCTGCCGGTCCAGCTGCATCCATCCTCTGTTTGTTTGTATGTTTGCTCGTCGATTTAAGACTTCCACGCACTGCTCCCAGCACAGACCTGAGGGGATGCTACTAATGAGTCCCTTCATGAGTAAACGTGATGAGTGTAGTGTGCCACTGCTGCCAGTGGATGGCGCAGAAGAGCTCCTTCACATCACATGAGAAATGAACTGGAAGAAGGAGAAGCCTTGACTAATGTCATGTGGAATAATAGGTTAGACGTTCTGCATATGAATGCATTTCCCCAATTTCTGGTCGACGTTTCGTCTCTTTGTCTTAACAATGAACAAGAGTTAAACTTACAGAATCTTTATTTCCTTGGAAGTGAGCGAACCTACTCCCTCTGTGATAAGAACCGATAATATGCAAACACACACCAAAATAAATATGAACTTAGATTCAGAAGGAGCCAGTGTTTTTAAGTCAAGTTTGCCAAGTTGTGCAACCTTTGTCTTACTTAGATATAAATACACACACACACACACACACACATATATATATATATATTTTTATTTATATATTAGAAGAACTGAAAGAGGCGGCGCTGCTTTCTCAGAAAGATTTTCAAGGGAATGTATTTCAGGGTCTGTTGCACTAAAACAACAAGAAACTATTGCAAATAAATCAGTAAGCACATCATGTTAGAGTCACAACAGTTCTCGTTTTTACACCATTTCAGACAGCAGCGTGGTGTTGCGAAAAAGTCTTGAGAGGTCGTTTTACTCTTATGTGGCCTTCAGGGAGGCAGCGTTCATTCCCCCTTCGGAGTGATCTGGATCAAGGTTTTCCTTCTTTATCGCTTGTTTTCGGCCCGACGTCTGAGGAAGGTGTTTGTTTCGTTCGGCCGTTTAAACTTACTAACCCACAGAAACAAAGGCCTCAGTTATCGCTGGCAAAGATATGTAAAAAGAACAGCCTTAAAATAAATCGTTGCCAAGGAGACCGTCCTGCTCTCTGTGTGTGTGATGGCGAGATAAACACGGGTCCCGCAGCCGGCCTTGTTCTTTGTTGTTCCGGTGGTTTAAAACCCTTTAATTGTTGCTTCGGCCGTCGATGTAGTCTAGTTTAGTCAGGGAGGTATTTTCCTGGAGCCATTTTCTGACTCGCTGACATCAACTCACATCTGCCTTACTTAAATGCTATCTTCTCCTGTTTTTTTCCCGTTTTAAAAAGCGGATAAAGGGAAACAGGGCCTCACATCGTGCAGCATCCTGCAGAAGTATTCACACGCCTGAACTTCTTCACATTCTGCCATGTTACAATCACAAACCGCAGTGTATTTTATTTGCAAATAACAGTAACAAGCTCCCTTATTCATCTCCCCCATAATTACTTTCATTTCACTATTACGCGCTGTCACATTAAAGGCCAACAAAGCACGATTTGAGGTTGTAACCTGACCAAGTGGGCCAAAATTTAAAGAGAAATACTCGCAGTAATGCGCACCACCACGTGCTGCAGCATCTTTAAGATTAGTTTATGGTTTAACAGAACATCCCAAAGACTGTGTTGACTCAGATCCAGGACATGAGCGCTGTAATTATATATAGCTGAGGAGAGCTGTAAGCAACACAGAGGCGGCTGCAGAGGCCAAAACAATACGTGCAAGGTGTTAAAAGGAAGGAAAGCAGTCAGGACGGCGTGCAGACGGCCAGAGTAACGCTGCTCATTTGTGAGGCCAGGATGTGAAGTCACAGGCCCCTCGCTGAGAGGCAGGAAGAGGTATTTATAGTGGCATCCTGATCAAATTCCCCCTCAGTCAGAGCTTGAGGCGCCAAGCAGAGCCCCCGATCGATTTGAGCAGACGCAAAAGCCCACACCTAATGGCAGCATTCGGGATAGTGAGGAACATGCGCCACTGGTTTACCTTATCAGTGCAGCAAAGGAGGGGAGTGGATGCATAATACGGTCATTTATGCCAGCAAGGACACATGGAAAGGAAAAAAAACAGAAAACAGAAAAGCTTCAATATAAAGGCTGCAGCATCCTCACGCCTCACTGCTGTATTTCTCCTTATCCTTCTGTGTGCCAGAGCCATTACTGTAGTACACACACACACACACGCACACACACACACACACACACACACACACACACACACACACACACACACACACACACAGAGCTGCACCATCTCATAAAGGGTCCGACAGAGGGAGAACCCAGGAAGCCTGATTGCTTATAGCTGTCGCCATGACAATAAGGGGATGCAAGAGCCACATTCCCCCCTCACACACACACACACACACACACACACACACACACACACACACACACACACACACACACACACACACACACACGTCGTGACCTCCTGACCTGACTGCTGTGTGGAGAGTGGAGGTGAAGGAGAGGAGGAGGAGGGGAGTGGGTGGTGTCCCCCTGTGGCCCCAGCTTCCAGCTCTTTGTTGGTGGAGTCCAGGCCCTTGGTTGGGCTGCAGCTGTGTGCACACCCCCCCACGAGCAAACACACGCATGCATTCCTCTGTGATTAAAGAAACACAGCTCACTCAGTCGAACAGGCACTTTAGGCAACGTCTTATTTTTAAAAATGGCACCCAGCCTCTTTTTGTGGCGCGGACCGTGATGGTGGACTGACCCGGCGCCTGAATGTGGGTTCAAAGGACTTGATTTGTGGAAATCAGGTTGTACAGTTTAACAGAAACATGATCCTGGGATTAATTAGAGAGCTATCACACCCCTGACACACAGCCTGCAGAAATACCTGCTGAGTCCTTTGGTCTGATATTTAGGATTAGCTTGAATTTTAAGGTGGTTTTAAAGAAAATGAACATTTAGGCCAACATAGAAGGGTTGAAATAAAACCATGAGGTGGGAATTTTGCCTTTTGCAAACCACGGGCTTGCAAAGAATGCTATAACACACATATCTTTGTAACTTTGATCTAGATTTCTTACAAATCTGCGGAGCTGCTGGTTGTGAATGTTGGTACAACTTAAAGATAAACATGCTTAAGGTTCGTTTTGTCCGAAACGCTTCGGGATAAGGACCAGAACAGCTGCTTTATTAAGCAGAAAGGAATTACAACCTGATCACTTTCAAACGGCTCGTTAAACATTCATTCAGCACAACTATTCAGGAACTAAATGCTAGTTAACCATTTAATAATGGCAAACTAATCGTGAAGTAACTACGAGTTCAGTGAACAATTTGTCATCATTAGTTAATTGTGAACTCCTCATGAATTAATGGTTGTTAACGGTTCATGATAAGTTCACCATTAGTTTCTTATTAACCAAACATATTTGCGTGGCCTCTGTCAGGAAGCATTACCAGAGTAACCAAAGCAGACCTGTCTGATCCTATCTGAGAGATTTTTCAGAAGCTTTGATGGCATGTGTGCGTTCAGGCAGGCTCCTTTCTACCTGCCAGAGTTAACTTCCTCTCAAGCTGCGCTCGCTGGACTCAGTGGGTGTTTAAAAAGCTCCTAAAAACCTACTTGTTTAGAAAAGCATCACAGTCCTGACGGACCCAATGTTGTCACTTTTAACATGGTTCTATTTTTATTGTCTCATATTGTATGTTTTTTTTTACTGCGAGCACTTTGCGACTGTGTGTTTGTGAAAAGCAGCAGAGAAATAAAGCTTACTTACTTACGCCAACCACAAAGCAAGATTTTCTTTCTTGCACTGCATCAATATTAAAGAACCCGTGTAGAGAGTTCCTTCCAAACCTGCATGTAAGAAACTTTGCTTGCTAACGATCACGCTGGAGGGTAGTTTCAGTCGACTGAAGAGAAATGACTGAAGGACAGTCACAGTAGGACTGTAACGAAACATCAACCCACATCCATATATTGATGAAATGATTAATAATCCAATTACATTGATGCAAAATATAAATATCGATCATATCGTGATTTTTAAGCTGCATCTTTCTTTCGAAATTGACAAGGCAGTGGGCAGGTGCTAGGGTTGTCAAAAGTATCGATACTCAAAAAAGTATCGATACTAAAATGTTGTATCCGGATACAATACTCATTTTCAAAAGTATCGATGCCGCGGGGTGGGGTGTTTTTTTCCAAGTCCCCCAGAAGCTGGGCACTTGGAAAAAAAAATCTGCAAACAGCAAAGCAAATTCAGGTCAGTGCTACCACCAGTGGCACCAAAATTCATCATCTAGAGTGCAGAATAGAGGAAAATGCACTTTCTGAACACTGTGATTGAATAATTCTGTGCACTTTTCAGTTTCAGACTTTTTTGTAACAGGTGCAGCTGCTGAGAATACAGCATTTATTTTTGTTTGTTAACTGGTTTGGCTAGTGCTAATGTGTTGTAAAGCATAGCCAAGGAAGGAACACTTCTTTTTAATCAGATCTGCCTAATATTGTGCACAGCATACAACCTCAAAATATTGTTATTATTGTTTACTGTATTTATTCATTTATTTGTATTTTATTTATTAATAAAAATATTTCTGTTAAATTTTGGGGTCTTTGTTTTTATCCTTGTGGTATCGAAAATGGTATCGAGTATCGAATATTTTCATGAGAATCGGTATAGAGTTGAAAATTTTAGTATCGTGACAACCCTAGCAGGTGCTCTATTGTTTTTATTGTTCTTTTAATATAAAAAGAATGTTGTTTTTGATTAGAAATAAAACGGTCAAATCATGTTTGGGTTTTTCTAGTGAGTTAATATCAATGTAAATAATCGTGTTAGATGGGCAGATGTTATCGAGTCATATCGATCGGAAATCTTAACAAACTTTGTTATATCTGCAAATATCGTATCGTCATCGAAACATATCGATATAACATCGCATAGTGACAATGCCGGTGATTTTCACCCCTAAATCACAGCAATGACCAGCGCAACCATAACACTACCGGCAAATGGTTTAGTAACGCGGTTAAACCTGGGATATTTTCAGTTTTCTGATTTAAACAGTGAGATATTCGATGCATCCGAGTACAACATGTCATTTGGGGTTCTGTGCGTCTGCAGCAATGTAGGACAGACTGTGAAACGTGACGGCGGACGTCACGTTTCACAGAAATAGGAACTTTACCTGCTGCGTTGCAGGCTGCATCTGGTCGCAGTTAGATGTAGGTCAGCTGCTCTGGAGCTGACTCAGACCCTCACCCTGAATCTCTCTCTTTAGTTATCCCTCTATTCTCTTGATCGGGCCCCAAAGGCTCTTTTCTACCTGCCTGATTAAATCTAAATATATAATATAATATACTATAGGCATTGGATGCTACAAGCGTACACGCGGATATAATCATCATCATTGTGCAGGCTGGGGTCACGGGAGACAGAGAGAATTTAGGTCAGATGAGAGACAAAATCCCCCCCTGGCACCAGCCATCTCTCGCCGGCTCATTCTCACACAGCTCCCTCTTTTTCTCTCGTTCAGAGAATTTCCTCCCGTTCCCGACTCAAACTTGGAAGGGAGGTTGAGGGTTGTGACTAAAGCATGCCTCAGCTTCTCAACAGCTGCAGCAAACTGGACTGTAAAAAACAAGCTCTGTTTTTAGGCTAATGGTTCTTCCAAACATCTGTTCTGCCTGTGCGAGGTCTGTCTGCTGACGAAGGGCGCCGATTGGTCAGCTCTCTGCCGCCCTGCCGCACTCCTGCATTGCTGCAGTGTCTGCATGCTTCGGAGGCAGCAAGTGTGTCAGTGTGTCAGTGCACCCCGCCTGCCCTCCGCCGGCGAGCGGATCCGAGGCTGGTCTCCATAGCAACGCTCCCTGTGAACAAAGATAGCTACCCCCTACCAGTGCCTACCCCCCCCTCCTCTTCCCTAAACCAGCTGTGGGTGTCTCCCGTGGCCATTGTGTGTGAAAAATGTGAGGTTTTGGAGCCGGCGTGCTGCAATCATAAAACCCCACGAATCTCACCGCACAGCGTTTGGGCGAGAGATGCTCGTTCCAGAGAGCTGCATGTGGGTTAGTGTGTCCCTGCAACAATGGAGGCGCCTGCAGAGGTACCCAGAGAAGGACGAGGTGTGGCCCGGCCCCCGCACACACATTCAAAGCAGCAGCACCGCTCTTTGAATATTGTTCCCACCAGTCACGGATTTGCCTGCATGTCATCGTGACGATTTAAATCCTCGCGTTCAGTTAGCTGCAGGGCTGAGCGCGACCGGATGCAAAGAAGCCGCGTCGTTCGTGACCCGTTCAGGCCAGCGTGATTCAGAGGCCGAGAAATATACAGGAGCCCTGCTAGCATCGCAGAGGCTGCCATGACGACAGAGTCACAGAATCACCCCATCCTGTTTGGGGGTGAGGATTTTATTAAGAAGACATGATGGCAAGGAAGCATCCCCATGGCAGGATTTAGGAGAGCAAGGTGGATGAAGTTCCTAATCATCCGATCGCTCATTAAACCTGAGATGTTACTGCTGACCCGCTGATCAGCGATGCAGTCGTTGCAGGACGATCAGACAGATTCTGAGTTTCTTTCCCAGGGGAGAAGCAAACTATTGCACACACAGAGGAGTTTATTAAGGGAGGGTTAAAAAGACCCCAGGGTCTCCTTTGCAGCTGATTCCCTGGTCGTCGTATTTCTGTTGTAGCAAGAAACGTTTAAAGTTGAATCAGTCTTAATTTTGCTCACGGTGCAGCGAGCGGGTTCGTGTGAAAGTATTCACACCCCTTTAACTTTTTCACATTTCGTCCCAGACGTCAGCGTGTTTACTGGGATTTTATGTGACAGACCAACACAAAGTGGGTCAACTAGAGCGCGTTCAGGCCCCTTTACTCTGATACCACTAAATAAAACCCACGCCAACCAACTGCATTCACGAGTCAGCTGATCAGGAAGTGACGTCCATCGGTGTGCGACTGGACGTCTCGGCTGAGAATCAGTGGACAAATGGCTTAACGAAGACCGAGAAACACAGCAGACGGGTCAGGGGGGAAGTTCTACTGTAGGTCAAAAACCAAATCTCAAACTTTGGCCTGTACAATCCATCACCTGAGAAGAATGGAAAGCGTATGAAGCGACTGCATATGCACAAACACACATGGCCATTCGCCTGTATCTGCAGTAGGAGAGCATTAAGCAGAGAAACACAAGGACGCCTTACACAAATCTTACACTTGACAAATAACAATCTTTCTCAAAGAGTGGCAGAGGTCTGGTTTGCAGTTTGCCTCGAGCCATGAAGGGGATACCGCAAACCTGTGGAAAAAGATGCTCTAATTGAATAAGAGAAAAATGTGGCCTTTTTGCCAACGTGCAACGTCCAGATTACAACATGGTGGTGGCAGCATCATAGCGTGAAAATGCCTTTCTTCAGCAGGTTTGGGGGAAGATGGAAGGAGCTAAATAAAGAAAAAAAAAACTGCCACAGGCTGCAATAGACTCGAGGCTGAGGTGGAGGTTCACCTTCCAGTCGGATGACGACTGAGCCGATACAGCCGATGCTACAATGGCCCACATCGATCACATCTGTATTAGAACGGCCGAGTCAGAGTCCAGAGTTAGACCCACTGGAGAATCTGTGGCAGACGTTAAACATTTCTGTTTCACAGAGTCTTTCATTCTTTCAGCCATTCAGTCTGACAGATGTTCTATCTCCACATCTGCTAATCTGACCTGCAGCTAAATTTGCTACCAGAAATCGTTCCGCCACGTACTGACTTGGAGGGATAGCCACCGATGCACACCACACTTTTCAGATTTGTTTTGTTTGTGGAAAAACCTTTGAAAACCAGGGATCACGGCACCTCTGACCTTCTGAAAGCCCACCCCTCGTCTCGCAGTCTGAGATCTCCCAGTCTGAGGCCGGTGATGGTTCCACGAACACGTTTTAGGGCAGGAGAGGACAAATCTTTTGGGGCGATGGCTCCAGGACTGCGGAAGGCGTTGCCTTGATTTTGCTGTTTCTTCTAATGAAGCAGCTGAAGACTAATTCATCCAGACTGGCTTTTAACTAGTTTTACGCTGTATGACCTTACATGTCTAGTGGTTTTATCTTTCCTTTCATGACATTGTGCAGTTTTTTTTTTACACATAAAATCCCAACAACGTAGGTGGATGTTTGTGGCTATAATGCGACAAAGTGGGAAAGAGTCCAAGGTGCATGAAGACTTTAGAAAGGCAGCGTTTCCCAGTCTTCTAAGGTTAAATGTTATGTCTCGTCCTGAAGGCACATCGTCACACACTGCAGTGGCTTCATCTGGACTGTTAGTAGATGACAGAGGAGATGAAAATCCTTAGATGCCGTTTATGTAAAACCCAAAATGCCATCTGTCCTTCAAGCCAAGGAGAGCTCACAAATCTTTACAAACTAGTTTTAGGATTCGTGTTTCCCAATGACACCTCAGAGAGCAAGGCAGGTGATTTTATTAGAGCCGGACCGAGGGGGTGAAAAAATGCAGCCAGATCTAATTTGTCTGAAGACGTTCTTGTGAGGATCTGATTTATCCCGGCTGCAGGGGAACCAGAGGAGGGAAGAAGGTGGCTTAGGTTGCATTCGAAGGGGTCCGGTTTCTTTCTGTTTTGAAAACCCTGCAGCGTTAAACAGGAGGCACTGAAGCGTCCATTTCCCACCCCACCACCACCTTCTTTTCTTTTTTTTTTACGGCCCGGTTGCAAACAGAGCCGAGGACTGTCACAAAGAACCGTGCAGGAGTCAGTCAGCCGTCTCCTTACAAAACAACATATTGTCATCACCACCAGGGAAGTCACAGCGCTGAAAGGGGGGCAGTGTTTGATGCCTCCGCTTGTTGGGACGCAAACCAGCGTGCGGTTGAACTTTGCTCAGCCTGAAAACAAATCTCCCAGCATTTGCATCGCGATGCGTCGTGACGCAGCAGAACCACATGTGGATGCGGTCAACGCCAGCACCGTCCCTCCTGTATTATGTCCCCCAGAGCCGAGACGACAGCCATAATAAGGCCGTGAAGTATCTCCGCTTTGTGCGTTTGACTAAAGAGAGCGTGCCGCCGGTGTTGACATGGGCCCCGGCGCTTTGTGCGCCTCGGTATCTGTGCGTTTGAGAGCATGTTCCTGCGGCGGGGAGATGGCAGCGTGATCTGTTTGGCCTCTTTGTTTATGGAGCTGGGCCCTTCCTGCCCTCTGATGTGCGCGCTCGTTGGCCATGAATGGAGCTTTGTCCGAGGACGCACACCCGCCCAGTCCTCGGGATTTCAATGCTGAGTCCGTCCGATTCAGGAGAAGCTGATATACTTTCAGCGTCTGCTGGGAAACTGATTCCCTTCCTGTGATTTTAGCTACACATAACAGTTGTTTCGGGCTTTATCTCGTACTCGTGTCTAGTTTTGATCTCGTAGAACCCTCGCTTTGTTGACATCAAATCTGTAAAAGTATTAACCAGGCCCATCCTAAGGTATAAGCAAACTAAGCTGCTGCTTGGGGACATAGATGTTAACATCTTGAATTTCCAGTTACATTTATTTACATTAAACCTTTTTTTTGTTGTTGTTTCTGTGGACTATAAACAGCAAAATTTGACATAACTCAAAACTCTTTTAGTTGCTAAGCATATTGAGAGTTTGATAACTATGCCAACAGACACAATTGAATGTTGCTAGTTAATTAATTTCTGCTGCTTTTGTCCGTATTGGAGTCCCATTTCTCACATACTGTAACTGAAAATAAAATAACAATAAAATGGCAACCCTCCTTGTGTGATTGTACCTACACGTTGACCCCTCTCTGACTCTGTGCTCTTGTAGTAGACTCCAGCCAACATAGAGAATATACTCCAAAGCCATGATTTGGAATCCTCTTGCTTTTTTGCACCTTTTACTATCACACCTTTTTCTTCCACTCAACTTTCTATTAATACATCTGGACACAGCACTCTGAACAGGCTACCTTCTTTAGCGTTGGCCTTTTGTGGAATGTGATAAATCTGCACACTATGAGTTTCGCTTTCTGAGCTGAATTATCAAAATGACTAAGCTTTTCAAGGATGTGTCAAATTGTTCAGATGTACCTGTATGTTAGATTAAAATGTCCTGGGAGTCTGACCCTTTTCTGCAAGGAGGAGAAAGCTTTCTTTAAAAAAAAAAGTAAATAACAGAGATGAAATTAGGAGAAACTGTGATAAAATCTTTTGCTTAGGCACAGTTATTGCTTCTGAGTCTGTATCTGACACTGAATTGTAAACCTGTGCTCTTAAAGCGGGCTCCAGTCATGCTGAGTCAACTCAAAACTCCTGATTTGGCCCCAACTGGCTGCAGTGATCTATTACTTTTCCTTCCACTCCCATCAGCATCCTTGGAAACAGCACTCTGTGATCAGCCTGCTTCTTTAGCGATCACCTTGTGTGGTTTACAGTTCCACATAACAAAAAAAAAAGATCATTATTATCTTTTCCAAATCAGTCTGGCTTAATGTTAAAGATCCTGAATCGTTTGGTTTTTTTCAATTCAATGCCTGCAAGTCAATAACTTGATGCAACCTGCTGGGTTTCCTTAGACAGAACACTTATTGACCAGTCTGTCTGGATGATTTGATTGGATTGGCTGTACAGTGGCTTGGGTTGACATGTGTTGTGTATTGTTGTATAAAGAAACAGATTTTTTTTTTAATAGTTTTGTGTATTTAACTTTTTTTAAGTTAATGACAATGATAAACTTGTCAAAGATGCGCCAGTTGGTTGTGGTGGTGCTGAGGTGGGTGATGAAGTCAACTGGATGTGGAGAGATGGGGAATGTGTGACGGCGGGACGGTACATCAAATTTTGGTCTGAGCGCCACAGAACGTCGGAGCCACCAAAGGGATGATTGTATCCTCCACCTCCAGCTTTTCTGCTCCCAGACTTTTTTTTTTTGGACCTCTCTGAGGGGGGCGTGGTTAGGAGCGCTGCGTCACTGATGGTTATATAGGCTGCAGCTGTGGCGACGGGCTCGCGCTGCTGAGACGAGCAGAGCACTGAGGACCGGCAGGCGCGCGCTCACACTCACGCTCCCCCCAAACAAAGAGAAGCACGCGAGGCAGCGGAGCATCCCACCCTTTCGGCCCACTTGCAGAACGCGTCCCCCCGACCCCCGCCCCGCTCATCCCTCCGAGGCAGAACCGGTCCGAACCGAAGCGCGCCCCCATCCCCTCCATCCATCCCGACCATGACGACCAACGGGTCCGCGAACGGAACCAGCGACATGCTGCAGATCCAGTTCGGCCTCATCAACTGCGGGAACAAATACCTCACCGCGGAGACGTTCGGCTTCAAGATCAACGCCTCGGCCACCAGCATGAAGAAGAAGCAGATCTGGACCCTGGAGCAGAGCGGGGACGACTCCAGCGCCAACGTGTTCTTCCTCAAGTCCCACCTGGGCCGCTACATCGCCGCGGACAAGGACGGGAACGTCACCGGAGACAGCGAGACCCCCGCGCCGGAGTGCCGCTTCGTCATCACCGCCCACGATGACGGCCGCTGGTCCCTGCAGTCCGAGCAGTTCGGCCGGTACCTGGGCGGCACCGAGGACCGGATCATCTGCTTCGCTCAGACCGTGTCCGTGGCGGAGAAATGGAGCGTGCACATCGCCATGCACCCGCAGGTGAACATCTTCAGCGTGACGCGCAAGCGCTACGCGCACCTGAGCGACAAGGTGGACGAGATCGCCATCGACCGGGACGTGCCCTGGGGGGTGGACTCCATGATCACCCTGGTGTTCCGGGACCAGCGGTACCACCTGCAGACCTCCGACAACCGCTTCCTGAGGAACGACGGCGCGCTGGTCGCCACCACGGACAAGACCACGGGCTACACGCTGGAGTTCCGCTCCGGGAAGGTGGCCTTCAGGGACTGCAGCGGCAAGTACCT
This sequence comes from Fundulus heteroclitus, assembly GCF_011125445.2. Classification (NCBI taxonomy): domain Eukaryota; kingdom Metazoa; phylum Chordata; class Actinopteri; order Cyprinodontiformes; family Fundulidae; genus Fundulus; species Fundulus heteroclitus. The sequence goes on along the minus strand of NC_046376.1, from coordinate 27,422,984 downwards.
GGCGCCCTCCGGGCCGTCCGGCACCATGAAGTCCGGCAAGAGCGCGCGGGTGGGCAAGGATGAGCTGTTCGTGCTGGAGCAGAGCCACCCGCAGGTGGTGCTCACCGCTGGAAACGAGAGGAACGTCTCCACGAGGCAAGGTGGGTGCGGTGGTCCAGGCCAGGTCCTCTGAGTGTGTGTGAGTGAGTGAGTGTGTTGGCAGAGGAAGCGTTAACGTGATGGAATGTGAGCCTGCTACCCCCCCCCCCCCCCCACACACACACACACACACACACACCTCTCCCCTCCATTGCTCCGCATCCTAAATGATCCATACAGGATATGGTCCAGTCGCACTCAACAGCAGCCCATGTGTGTTTACAGGCTAAACAATGGCCTGCTTGGCCTGAACCCATCCTCTCAGAGGAGGCTTGGCATAAGAAACGGCACAGAAGATGTTTGTATCCTGGCTAATCGCCTGACTTTAACAAAAAATAAATAAAATAAATGCCTGCAGGTGTAGGATGATTAGAACCCTTATCATGGACAGCTGTCCTGGGTGAAAAGCACAGAATGATCTGATGTTTGTCTGCAGGTAAACTTATCAAGTGCAAGAACAATGGTAGACACATCCACTGGCATCATGGTTTGAGACCACCTGCACCAATGACTCCTTTTTTCCCCTTGCCAGTTCCTGTTGGTTGACTGGGTCTGATTTTTATTTAGATTTCCTTCTTTTGTTCCCATAAGGAGTGTCAGTCATTGCAGAGGAAAAGATACCCTGATGAAGGCAGAAGTCTTGAATCCATATATGAATGCAGGAATTACAAGATGATCTGTATCAAAATGATGTTGCTCATCTTGTTTTTTCAGTCTTTCAGCATTTAAGCAGCCGGTCACCAGTCGGGGGGGTTCAGTGCACCTCTTGGCCAAATCCTCGGCCAGCTATTTGATTGCAAGCTTCACCAGTTGACCCGAGGAACAAATGCAAGCCATTGCAGAGCGCACAAAGCTACACAAAGGAGTGAAAATGTTGGTGCCGATCAGGGGGGAACATGTTCCACTCTCTGGCCGTTTTGATTGGTTACCTGGTGACGTGTGACAGAACATGGGTTTTATTATAACCATTGTCCAAAATGGGTAGCCAAGCAACAAAACGGTGCGTAGCAAGGAAAATGGTGGACAGCAGCTTAATTTGATGGTCTTCTCTAAATTTGATGAACCCAGTTGATGAGTATTGCACCATTTGAGATTTTCTGACGTGTGACATGCCGATAGTAATTTTTTAACCAATAGAAAATGTCCGTTGGGTACCTTTCTGATGGAGAGGGTGTCTTTGAATCAAACGATGGAACTTATGAAGCTCAAATGTTCAAAGTGATGGAAATGGTTGATGCGTTTGACTGAAAATGCCGGGGATCATTGGTTTTGAGCATTCAGATTTCTGACCTGCGAGTCATGGGAAAATGTTACTGAAAGAAACTATAGTACTTATGAAATTTCTATTAAAGTTCTCAAATTGGACAAGAGCTTCCTTACGGGCCCAAAGAGCACTGATTTTTGCTGGATTGCTCTTAACGTGCAGGTAAAGGCTGACAATTGGGAACTGGCATCATGGGCCAGCATGGCACAGGGAAACATGCAGGGAAAAGGCCAAGAGCACGTTTTTTTAAACCCATTCAGGGCTCTTCACATCTAATTTGACACACCTGGCAACACCCACGCTCCAGACAACTGTTGGATCTCCACAGACCTTTAAATGCTTTGGTTCTGTCTTATTTTCAGATCAGGTGTGGTTTTGGGTCTGGGTTTCAGCTGTTTAACTGGGCAGAGATGCAAGATTATTCGCCCCCACCTTCTTCCTTCCTCTTTCCCTCACTGCCCTGTAACTTTTTTCCATCTTGACATTTGTACCTCTTTTTTTTTTTTTTTTTAAAACATGTTTTCCATTCTCAGCTCCTCCCTGCTCCTCCAGCTTTCAGACCATCTGCTTGTCTTCAGTCGGCGTTGTTGCAAATTTTCCAAAAGCAGTTGCTTGTGACTGAAATGCAAGGAGTGACGGGAATGTTTGACCGATTTCCAGATCTATACGGTGCTTGGCGAGAGGGAACTCGCTGTGAATGCCATGTGGTTTGAGTGGCTTTGGGAAACCATGATCCGATCTATCATTTCTAATTTGCTGTTGCCAAGTCTCCGTCGCCCTGGGAAGGGCTTGTCTCTTTCTTTCTGCTTTGTTTACTTGTCAAGTATATTTATCAGCTTTTGTTTCCACCAGCAGCTACAGATCTTTGACGTGGCCCGCTGTCTCGAGCACAAAATGGAGGCTGGCAAACAGAAGTGAGGGTTGAACTGAAAGGTTGCGACTTGCAGATCATCAGTGCACTCTCTGTGGGTATAGATGGACTGTTTTCTTGTCATAAATAGAGCACTGGTCTCAGCATGTCATCAAGACGCCATAATCTATCCCTCCCATCCTCTGAAATGGTGTCTCCCTTGGCTACAGACATGAATGAAAGCATCGATTGCTTTAAACGTCCCATAGTTTTGCAAAATTGCTGTATTTCCACTATGAGGGAATGTCTTGTTCCAGATGGCGGTTGAATGATGTCTACGACCCTTTGATGGTTTGCAATTGGGTGGGTAAACTCGTGGATTGTGGTGTGCTCCAAAATTGATGCCTCTGGAGAGGAATGCCTTTGACAACCTTATTGGCACCCCTGTTTCTTTATATATAAATAACTTCTTTGCAGAAGCATAACTCACACTGAAGTTTTATAAAGGCAAAGATCAGAGTAAACATTGAGTACGGGTAGGGATCCCTTAGTTGGAAATGAACAGGATCACCAGTCGCACCAGGTACCCCGGCTCTCACTACGTTGTAAAACCATCGTTTTCCAGCAAGACAACGCTTCATCTTAACATTTCACAAGGTAGGAAAACACAGGGAGAGGGGTCCTTAACCATTACCCTTCCATCATCTTTCTAGTTATTCTGCTGTCCTTGACCCTCTGTTGATTTTTGTATCTCAATCAGTTATACGCATGTTGAATTGGACAATTATTTTGTGATATCTTTTTGTTTTTTAGATTTTTAAATGGAAAATTTCCTGGTGTTTGAAGGAGTTCATGAGGCCTTTACTCCTTCAGAAGAGATGCAGGCCCACAGCATCCTAGGTTGAAGGCTCTTACTAGAAACATGCGTCTTGGCGTACTTTAGTTTGTAAATGAATGGATTCATGAAGCTTCTGTTGGCTCATCCGTCCCTTTGAGACTGTTTACATCAGTCTCTCATTGGCATTAATGGTTTTTGTATTTCTCCCAATAGTCTTTTTTTTTTTTTTTTTTATCTATTGTATACAAAAAAATCTATTAAAAATATGGTTTCCTGTGACATTCTGTAGTTTCCTAAGTGGTAGAGTTGAAAAGCAGTATAAAGAAAATTACCCATTAATTAATAATCCAGACCTAAACAGAGGTGGCTTGGAATGGAGACATTAAACGAAAGGAAAATATGACAGCTAATTTTTAGTTCTAAGCCTACTTAAGGCTTTTTTCTAATTCCCTCCAACACCACCACCCCTCTATAACGGCGGCCATTGCAAATAGATTTAAATGGGCATTTGTGCAAATACAGTCACGTCATTTAATACATTTTTAGACTGGCTACTTATAATTTGACTGAAACACTAATAACTGACAAATGTACGTTCATGGCTACCTTCTGATACTATACACCTGTATTAAAATGGCTCTCATTGCATATTTTTCTGTTTGCTAGGATGGAGTAGCTGCTACATAGCAGCTAGCTCCTGTTATTTCTGGCTCTGACTTGTTAAAAAAAAGTTTTGCCAGCTACTTTTAATTCGACATTCAAGGAGACACTTAAAGTTTTTTTCTTTCCTTCATGGTTTATTTTGGGTAATAATTAAAAATACCCTCTTTAGCTAGGCTAATGTTAGCTTGTTGGTTTGTGTTTATGCGTTGAACAAAAGCCTTAATGTAGCTGAAGATTGGCCGCATGGCTAGTTTAAAAAGCACTTCTTTTAATGTGCTTCTTGGTGTTTTTGCAAATGCTTTTTTTTCTTTAAGGATGAGGAAGACCTCTGACATAAAGGGTGTCAGCTTTCTGTTGGCTGCCTTAAACCCTCCTCCTTGTGGGTAATTTACCGCTTTGGCCTGTATTGATTTTTACACTTCATAAAGAGGAGAGCTGAATCTTTACGCCGTATGTTTTCCTCCAACAACTGGAGGGTTGGGATGAGGATTAAATGCGGAGTGGAATTAAACTGGCTCCAGATGTTCAGCAAACATGCAGCAGCTCAGTCAGACTCTGCAGCGGCTGTTGGCCTGGCAGACCTGAGCCAAGATGGCGGCTGGAGTCTGCTGGCTTTTATCAACAGCAGGAGGTTTTAGACGTGAGCCCAGCTCAAGTGGATCAATCCAAAATCTTTTTGTCAAGAGTGGAGATTTCACATTCTCTAAGCTTGGGAGAAGTAAAGACTGAAAATCTTCACTAAATGATGCAGCCGGTAGTTGGTTTTAACTTTATTTTACCCTGAAATTATTACTTAAAAAGGAATTGAATTAACATGTGAAATCCTTTATTGCAACATAAAACTAAACACATAAGTGACTAAGTTTTTTTGCATAGAAAACCTACTCGAGTCTGGATGCTCATCAGTTGAATGAGTTTGGTATTTTATTTTGAATCAACTTTTATTTAATTTTTTTCAAAGCAAGGTTTTCTGTGTTAAAATGGGTGAAATAAATACAGTGATGTATATCTTAATGGCTGTGAGCCATTTTAAGACGAGGATGAGGGTGAAGTTGATTTGGAGGAAAGTGACCAATATTTGATGAAAGACTTGCACAATACCTAAACTAAACAAAATTGAGACCTCGGTTGTTTTTTTTGCTCCTTTAACATTAGTTAAATCTATCAAGGAATTATTTCTGTTTAACAAATAGTCCACAGACATTTTACCTTCAACCTCTTACAATAACATGCAAGCTTGAAATAAACTGACTTAAAATCTTGTATCTGGATTCAGATGTCCTTTTTTTGGTGAGGCTTATTCCTGACTATGTAGATTTCTTCCTATTCAGATTTCTTTAAGAACTGCATTATAAGATTTAATAGATGTTTGAGAACAGTATGGAAAATATTTAGCCTTCCTGCTATGAGCAGTCATTGATTCTAGGAGCAAGGGAGACGTCACACTGTGTGAGTGTAAAGTCTCTGTAAAACAGGGCTTAAATCGTTCCGAATTACTGAAGCGCATTGAGCTTCGATGTGTTGTAGCGAGCTGAGAAGTGATAATGTGTTTATAGTTTATAGCCTCGGTATGTTTCAGTGTTGGACTTTCTGGGTCTGTTTGGAGCATGCCAAGCCATCTTGGCTTCCACCACAGAGAAGCCTCTCCTCTTCATCTCACGTTTCTGCTTTATTATAGGTTGGAGCTCTGCTGGGCTCCAGTGTGTCAGGCTGCTGAAGGCGGGTCTCTAATCCAAACTGATTTCAGGGTTCCATGTTGGCAGCTGGCTCAGGAAGAAAAGCTACACTCTTTGTGTTGCCAGAGACGGTAACTTCTCGCCTTGGTTGAGATTTCTGAAATGCCATCTATATTTCCATGTCTTTCACATGCCATGACAGAGGTTGAAGGTTCAAAATGATCAAATGTAGCCACCTTGCTGTGCTCTTTTGAACATTCCTGTTTTCTGCAAAGTCATGCTCTCTCTCGCTCTCCTGCAGCCTGAAGAAGCAGCAGAGGTGCTTTGACATGTCTTGGGAAATGGTTCCTTTTTGAAAAGGCTCACTTACATCTGTAGTTTATCTGCCTTTTTTTTTAAATTCCTAAATAGTGAGTCTGTCAGGGTTGATCAAGCCAATGCAAGCAAATTTATTCACCCAATACGACAATTCTGCTCTCAATCCTAATTTAACTTCGTCTTCGAGGCAGAAGGTTTAAATATGGCCAGAGAGAGCGTTCTCTTCACTGACCAGATGCACGGAGTGTCACAATGTCACTTAGAAAATGAAATGCATGATTATCATTTTCTTCTTTTTTTTCCATCTGACAAATGTTATGCAGATGTTACAGTAGTCCCATTGTTTATCACCCAATTTCAGCTTATGGCTTTTAAAGCCGCCAATAAACCTACTCTGTGCCGTTGCCTGTTTCCGGTTCATAACATCCACTTTTCTCATCAGCGGTCACAAATTCCCAGAGAGACAGTTTAACGACCCTCATGTGGTCTGGGCCACAATTATCAGTCAGTTAGCCTGGAGCTCAGTGGCTCTCACAGCGGCTCCATTCTGCTCTTTAGATTTGTTAGCAGAGGCCCTAAAGACGCCTGCTAAATGGAGGATAGCCCATCACATCTTGTTGGCTGCTGGTGCGACCACTGACCATTCTTGTTAACTATGGCTATATTAGTTTATTTCTATGGGTTATAGTAAAAAAACCCTGGGGCATTGGGTCTTGTGGCACTTTTTGTTTTCCAGCCGCTTCATGTGACTAACCTCCAGCTTGACTGTGAAATTGAATTTACATGGTTTGTAGTGAAGAAAAGGGACCATAGTTCTCCCAATATGAACAAAGCCAAATAAATAAATAGAAAATACTAAAAAATAAAGCATGTTTAAAGATGATCGGAAAACTTTCTTTTTGGAAACCAGCTAATTTGTGGTAGTGGGTGGGATATTAGGCAACACGAGTCAAATTTACTTGTATAGCACTTTTCAGTAACATTTAAAGTCCTGTGGCATGCTCCAAACTTTAGCTTTAGGGTGTGTCTTCTCCTGGTGTAACCTTATCCTAACTGTACATTTAAAACAATATTTAAAGAAGTCTCCAGTTTTCTTTTAATATACAAAAAGCAATGTTTTATTTTCTTACCTGTTTCGCTGGTTAGTCTGGCTGTCTGCACTGGAAGCGAGCCAGTAAATAGATGCATAGATATGTTTTGGCCTGACTTCACCTTGAATAAGAAGCTTTTGTTTATCCATGCTTTAAATTCTAGGAATGGCATGAATTAGAAAATATTTCAGGTGGTAAGACCTTGATATGCGGTAACCACCCAATGCCTGATACTAAACCTCCAGTTTAGATTAAAAAGAATAAGGGTTGAAATAAAAATAATTCACTTTTGTTTTTGCAAAATCCTCCTACAGCCTCAATAAAATACCATAATATTGAGCAGCCTTGAGGATTCTTCTGAATAAAAAACAAAAAAATCCCTGAGCTTTGCAGTTTGGAAAGCTCAG